>NW_010263146.1:2920-6864 GCF_000690775.1 Eurypyga helias
CACTCAAATCGGTTAGGTCAGTGATGACTCGGGCTTTCACCAGCTTCCGCAGGAACTCCTTCTCCCGCTGGATGTTGTGCGTCCAGGACTGGAAGGAAATGGGAAACACAGGAGGTCAGCAGCTATCCTGGCCAAGCATGCTCCTGTCTACCACGTCCTGGGAGACTCTGGCTGGGTCAGGGCAGTGGCTTCTGCCAAGGAGAGCAGACCCTGCTGTGGAGCAGAAGAGCCCGTGCAGACCAAGGGCCTCCTCTTATCTAAAGCCGAGTTCCAGCCAGCAGGATCAGACCCATGTGCCTGAGGTAGGAGGTCTCCCCATGGGCTGGGGAAGGGTTTTTTTTTTGGCACGGTGAGATCTGGGTAGCCCAGGTGCCTCCACCTTGGGCAGATGGAGCCGGCAACAGTGCTCTCCCAAGACACCCCTCACCAGAGTCCCACGGCGCAGCACTGATGGTGATGTGTGCCCGGGAACAGAGCTGGCAGAGAACGTGGTGGCAGGACAGGTACCCACACACAGCTCCCTGAAAGGGAGGTCTCTGGGGAATGCATGGGGGGGCGTGCAGCTGAAAAGCCCCAAGACCAGCCCCTCTGAGGCCAGCTCTTGCCTCCGCTAGCCCTACCAGGAGGAAATCACATGCTAAAGGTTACACTAATACAATGTGAAGGGTGAAACGGTCAGATCTCCCAGCCAGGCATTTCAGAGCTATGATTGCTATAGCTGGTGTCAGCCCACCCAGATGCAGTGTTCCCTGCAGCAGGCTTTAGCCATAATCACAGCATCTGCCATCACCCCCCTGTGCTGGTACTATGAAAGCACTTAATGAAGGCAGTTAAGTGGTTTGTCCCCTGGGGAGACCAAGAGAGAGCAGGGAAAAGCAACTTTCTCCAAAATCTCCCAACAGGACAAGAATCCCAGTAAATGAATCCAGGTCTCCCGCACAGTGCTCTGGCCAGCAGGTAATCTGAGCTCTACATGATAAAACCACTCCACAGGAGCCTCCCTGAAATGGCCTCGAACCAACAAAGCGCCAGCCCAATGAGCCCTCTGAGGTATCTGAACCCAGTTTACCCACTGCAAAACAGGAGGCACCTGCCTGCAAAGCACTGGTGTGTGGCTCAGTCTGTCCCGTCCAGGACAAGCAGCTCAGCCATGACTGCTGCGTGGCACTGACAGCCCCAGTCATGGCGTGCAGCCTGATGCCAAGAGGTCCAAGGGACTGAAGGTCCCTCTCTAAACCTCCAACGTATTTTGGAAATAACTCTCTTGCTGCTACTGTGCATTTCCAAGCCACTTCCATCCCCTCGGTGCACAGCAATGCCAACAGTTAAAGCTGCTAATGAAAGTTCAGGCAGGTCTTATCTTGCAACCTGTGCTCAGAAGTCCTTGACTTCCCCTGCTTCCAGTGACAGCGTTGTTACCTGAATGCCCCAAAGGGTGCACCAGCACCGGGACCAACAGGGCCGCATGTGGTAAACTGTGCCAGTGCTTTTTGGGACTCTGAAATGCAGAAAAGCCCATCTCTAAACTGAAAAGATGCTGCCCAGAAACAACTCAGTGCTTGGCTTCTGCTAGTGTAAAGGCAGAAACTGAACACTGGCACTGGGAAGAAAGCTGGCTCGGAAAAAGGGAAAAAAGCCTGAATTTCAGAAAGCAGCAGTGAGAGTGATGGTGGGGCAGAGCAGAGGGAGCTGGGAGAGCAGTGCTGTGTATGCCTGACACTTGGAGCAGGACAGCCAAGCTCCCCCAGTGTGCTGGCAACAGTCCCACATGTGGCATGTCAGCTGGGGGTCCCGGGCTTGGCCCCCACCACGCAGCAAGGTCTCTTCTGACAACACAGCCCCTTGCTAGGAACGCACAGCACCGGCGGAGGCAGCCAGGAGTGCGCGTGTGCTCCTGCCAACAGGCAGCCAGCAGCTGTCTGCTGGCACAGGGGCCGTGCCGGGAACACGAGGTCTCCACGCATCCGCTCGCATCTGGCTGGGCTTGCTGTTCAAAGCCCATCTGAGCACCGGGGAGCCCGATGTGCCCGGTACGTCATCGCACAAGCTGATCCCTCCTTCACGTCTTTCAGCTGCATCAAACCTAAGAGAAGCCAACTGGTTTCATCCAGCACACCTGCTTGTGTCCCTCTACAGACCGTAACTGGGCAAGCAGAGGCTTCTAGGCAAACTCAAAGCACCTAAAACATCACCCCAGGCCACATGCAAGTGCCTTATCTGATGGCACAGGGAATCTGCTTGCCTGAAAGGTACAAGCAGAGCAGGAATTTAAGTACAGGAGGTGTGTAATGAAACCCTGGGTGACACAAGCGCAGTCTCTCATGTTACGGCCAGCTCTGCTGCCAGCACTGACTGTAAGGCTGCTGGCAAATCTGATCAACCTCTGGCTGCTCAGCATCCACGTTGCTCTACACCCCAGGCACTGCCACGCACTCTTCTTCCCAAGCAGAAAGCCACAAGTAAGGGAATTCAGCCTCCCACTTGATCCATACGTCTCAGTGGTGTCTGCGGCGGTACTCTCAAGTGTTTTGTGGTCGAATGTAAGGCCACAGAGGAAGAGGATTCTTGGGTAAGGACAGGCTTTCGTCCCCCCCCAAAAGCATAGCAGAGGGCTCGCTGTGGTGCTGCTCCCCCCGCGCCAACAGCAATGAGGGCAGGAGGGATGAGGCATGTCTTCAACACCAGCTCCGGTTACTGATTACAGGAGAGGGACTCACCCCACTGACAGACAGAGCTAATCAGGCGAAGGAAGTTGCATTCCAGCCCCAGCGCCGCAGTGGGGAGAAGAGCCGGAGCAGATTTCTCAAAACTGCCCGAGAGAGGCAAAGACCTCACTCCACTGCCCTGACAGGGGAAAGACAACCAAATACACCCTAAACCCAGCAGGTGTTGGGGCATATACACCCTAAACAGCACCCTGGGAGGCAGACACTGCTGGCAGGATGGAGGGCTCTGTGAGCTGGCTGCAGGGTCTTGTGAAAAGCCAGGTGCTGGCAGGCTCAGGTTTGCTTTGGAGCCAGGACCGTGTTATGGCTGTTCTAAGGGGAAGTTCCCTTCTGTCAGCCCTCACTGGGTAAGCCGAGGTTCTCTGCGTAACCAAGCTCGTGGGCAAGTTGTCCCGGAACTCTTCCAGCTGGTGCAATGTCCTGAGCTGCAGTAGGACAGTAAGGAAGCGGTCGGGTGCTCGGGTCCACCCACGTACCCACGGCCAGGGCTATGGTGTCAGAGTGCTCGTTTCGGTATTTTGAGCAGAGTGATGTGAGCAGGATCCACACCTGGAGAAGGATCACATGTGGTGCCTGCAACGCTGGTGGTTTATTCCTGCTATCGCAAAGAAGCCTTCTCCTGCCCTCAGACGCTGGATGTGCTTTGGCAGTGGCAAGATGCTCTCTGTCCCTTCTGACTGCTTTGGCCCTCTCTTCCCGTGCACACCGGGATGTTACTGCCTCATTCCCTACTCCTGTATGCCGGATTATTCACAAAGCTCATGCCTCGAGTTCTAAGCTAAACCTCAGCATCACAAGCAGAAAACACCAGCTCTTCTTTGTGAATCTGCTCCTCCAGGCGGCAACAAAGCAGCTCGGAGTGTTCACTGCCACCTTCCTGTCCCCGCACATCACTACCACCACAGCTCCTGAGACCTGGCAGGCTGGCTCTGCCCTCTCCCCCCTCCGCCGCTTGCATCGAGCAGGCAGCCGGTACAGCTTAGAATCACAGAATCATTCGGATGGAGAAAGACACTTAAGATCATAGAGTCCAACTGTTGGTTTCCACTTGTGCAAACAAACTGGCTGCTTGTTTGAGCCCACAGAGTAATGAACCAGAAACATCCCAGGAGGCTCCAGAGGCCTTCTTGCTGTTTGAGGATCAGGCTGGGATCTCCTTCCCTTTTACTTTGATTAGTAGATGTTTGCTCGTTTCAGTGGAGAGAGGAACTGCTCGTT
>NW_010263146.1:6882-20148 GCF_000690775.1 Eurypyga helias
CACTGTTACGCCACTGGAGAGGTGGCAGTGGGTCTGATGTGCGATCGCTCGGTCACAGTGATTAAATCAAAATTCATCATCAGTTAAAGGCACCTTTCAGGGTTATGCAAATGCAGCAGCTCCAAACCACCCGTCCTTTTTTTCTTGATGACTCCATGAGGAAGCACAAAACATTCTCTGTCCCTTCAAGAGAAGCCAAGTAGGATATTTTAAGACTAAGAAAATGTTTCAGAGACCAAGCCAGGAGGAAGGTAAGCTCCCCATCTGTAACCAATTACAACTGGGGAATGCCTCAGCTTCAGAGCACATTAGTCTTATCAAGCATATTGCAATATCTTAAAATACAGAAAGATTAAATCAGAGAGAGTGAAGTCAATGAGGAATGCATTCAAGAAAAACAGCAAGTTGTAAAGCAGAGCGTTTCTCAGTTCTGTTCCATCCTCCGTGGTCCTGCAAGTCAGCAGCATTTCTCCCTGACAACCTGCACAGAAACCACAGCAGCAGCAAGAAATACCACTTCACAGGCGTTTTCCAGTCTCCACTGGTGCTAATTTGCCTCTGCCTTTAACTTTCACTGCCTTGTCTCTAGAGCTGCTCATGTTGTATTTGCTCTGGTCCCGGCACGGTGACCAGCACAGCGGGTGTTCATGGCCACCCTGAGCCACGTTTCACCTCCCATGACACCTCAGTCGGGGCCTGCTGCCCCCTCCTCTCAGTCCATCAGCTGGGATGGGCTGATTGCAGCCCGCCCCGACCACCTGCACCCCTCAGGAGTCACATAGACTGAAACAGGCTGGGCACCCCGCCTCTTCATGTGCAGGGGGTTCACTCACAGCTCCTTTACACCCAGTCATTCTTATGCCAACTTGAAATTGAGCAATTGTATCTCTTCTCAATCTTCATTTTACCAAGCTAAACAAGCCATGTTCTCTTTCTCCTTCTACCAGAACAGGTTATTCTTTTTCCCTATGAAAATTGGGAATTTTCCCAGAAGTGTAGTAGCTCCCCCTGTTCTCGTTTACCCCACACCTACTTCTCGTGAACCAGAAAAAGGGCTCACCGTTGCCTCAAGCAGAGGCAATTCTCTCTCTACAAGAAGTCCTTTCCAGAGCTGTATTTGCCTTTTTTTCCCATTATCAGCCTGGCATCCTGAATTACCCTGTGATTTATGTTTACCTATCTAAGCACTTTCCTCCTCTGCCATTGCCAAATAATGCTGTACCAGCTGAGAGTAAAAATTTCTGCTATTGCCCCAAACAGCATGACCTTCCATTCACACTCCTAGGTTTCATGCCACCCAGTTTACTCCTGTTCTCAAGGTACTCATGGTCTTCCTGGATGGTATTTTGATCCTCCCTTGTATTGACCACACCTGGTTTTGTCTCATCACAAATTCCACTTGCACACCATTGCCTTTTGTGCCAAAAATCATTAAAGCAAACACTGAGCATGACCTCCTGTGGGGGAACTCCCAGCCGTCCATTCAGTGCTGCTCTTTGTGTTCTCCTTTAGAGGGACGATTCACATACAGGTGTTGCAGCAAACTGTAGCTTCTGAAGCTTAAATAATAATATCTCACACAGCACAGTATCGCACGCTTAACTGAACTTCAGACAGACTGAGCTACGACACTTCCTCTGTCCCCAGAATGTTGGGGTTTTTTTAATCAAATAAAGATATTAAATTAGTTTTTGTAACCTGCCTTTGGTATATCCATGTTGTGTTTACTTTCAAGGATTTAATTATTCTTTCATTTAAACGGTGCTCTGAAGTTCTGAACAGTACCTCTGAGGTCAGATTAAGAACTCAGAATTTGACAGGATTATTTTCCTTGCCTCCTTCCCATCCCCCGAAAAAAAAGGAAAAGGAGGTATTATGTCCTCTACAATCTAATCCTGCGGAACCACATGTAACCTGATAGATTTATTGAGGACCTTTTCCTCTGGACTAGCAGTTTAATCGGCTCAACAGCGCAGCGGCTGGAACAGAGATCTCAGGCTCTCACACCTAGTCCATTAGCTCCGACAGCTTTTGCCTTTTGCTGCTGACCCAGTCATTTTCTGTTTCTATGAACTTCTCACTGTAAGCCATCCTTTCCCTCACATTCACTCCATCACCCCTACGGAGGTAGCATTCATTCATGCAGTTCCCATTCTGGTTCTTTAATCCCGACGCCTTCTGCTTCCTTCACCTCCCTGGATGCCATAGCCCTGGTAATTCTTTCTTTGCTTCCACAGTATTTGTCTGGCTGTGGGACTGTCCAGTGTGTTTATTTTCCTTCGCTTATTCGGCTTGATTTTTGCCGGTTTCCACTTTACCTCTGTCCTTCCCAACAATCAGCGTGAAGTCTCCTTGCTGCCTGACGCCCTCTCCCACTCCTTGTTATTTCTAACACCACTGTGAAGCTGTTGTTGATGAAGTTACATCTACAGCCTTTTCCTGCCAGTTCCCCCCTCACCGCAAACATGAATGGCAGATAATTTTCCCACTTTCGGCAACAACAACAAAATACCTCAAGTCTACAGTGAGTCCACAAGCTCTTCAGTGCATCTGCTTTTGGCAGCCCGTTCTCCTAGGCTAGGCCTGAATTCAGAAAGGTCAGTGTCTGCACACGTCCCAGTTCCACTGAGCACCCTGCAACACTGCTGAGTGCCACCCCGCAGTCCAGATACAGCCCTGCTTATCAAACTCCCTCCTTTTCAAAGCAAAATCTGACTTATAACACCCCTTCTGTTGCCTTTTTATTTAATTTAACCATGAAGGCACTTGATCAAAGGTATTTTCTACAGTGTCCCTCTGACAAGGTCTTCACGTCTGCTAAATACAGCTCTGAAATGCCATCAGGTCTTCTGCCCCCACGGTTGGTGCTTGCTACTCCATCTGGGGGTATCTGGGCTCTCCCCCTGACAGTAACACTGGTTCCTACTGTATGTGTGTGACTGAGATTTCTGGTGGTCCCTAGCACGCCGGCAGAGCTCCGTGTTCAGCGTCGGGGTCAGCAGCCGGGCTCTAGCACATCCCTCTAAATCTTCTACTGTCTCTTCCTACAGATCTTGCCCAAGGCCCTACAGCCTTACTTTCCTTGCCGTTACTAGTGCACAGTGGTACCCCACGAGCGTTACCGTACTTCTGTCCTACTGAGCAAGGCAATACCTGTGCTCTGGTCATGACTGCTATTCCATCAATCTTTTCCAGGTCTTTATTATATAGACACACAGTCCTTACACACAGGAACAGCATGTGAGGCCTTCGTTCAGCCAAAACGCTGTCAAACAGGTGGCTTTTAAACAAAGACAAAAATATATAAACCCCATCAGTCATCACCGCCGGCCTCAAGAAAAAGCACTGCCCTTTCAGGGGTCCCCCTGCCCCAGCCCCTAACCTCCCCCTCCAAAGCTGACCTCCACTTCAGTCTGCACCATGCCTCGTACTCCGATCGCAATTCATCAGCCAGGCTCGAATAGCTGTGTTTTCAGTCTATAAATCACAAGGCTAGACATCTGCCCGGCTTTCAAAGGAGTTTTGTTCTTGTTGGCTACCGCAAACTTTAAGGTACTTGGAGGCCTCAAGCAGCCCCACCGCCCCCTCCCAAGCAACTTGCGTTGATTTAAAATGCAAAGGAGGGCTTCACAGAGAGAGCCCAGATGATGATAAAGCACTATTGTTTGTGCCTTCATGGGCCGAGACTCCACACTAGATATTTGCGGATTATTCTGAGAGGTAGCTGCTGGCGGGGAGAGACAGAGACAAAGCTGTGTGTCACTGCGTGCTGCAGGCCACCTCCCCTGGCCCTTGTGACAGCCCTTACACGGGATGAATAAGAAGTGTTACAGGATGGTGTCCTCCAGCATCCCGCAAAGACCTGCCGGGGAAGCGGAGCCAAGGATCAGAAAGAAGCCATCAAAGGCAGTCGTGCCACCTCCCCCTCGGGTCAGGCAGCAAGTCACTGAAGTGCCAGGCGCAGCTGTATCAAAGGAGCTGACATCTCCATCAGCATCGGCGCTGGTGCTTGATCTGCTTCCACAGTGACAAGGAGACCCAGCGCCAGCTCCGCCGTGCACCACAAGCGCTGCAGGTGGGCTCTGGATGGACAAGGGTGGCTTTTACCCAGGCGTTCTCCACCAGTACCTCGCAAGTGTGCGAGGTGGTCTGCAGCCAGCCGCTGAGAGGACAACCCAGGGTGTCCCTGTGTGGTATCCGAGGTGGGTCTTGCTCACACTCTTGCTCCTGCAAGAAATGACCTGGAGACCGAAGCTCACCTCTGGATCACGAGGTTGGGGCAGGCTGTGTGTTGCCAGGCTCAGGGCAGAGCACGGGGAGGAGGGATGCTGGGAGGCAGCCTTGTGCTTTGTTCCCATGATTTTGCACAGTCTCTCGCTCTCTCAGTTTCATCAACTCCTTATGGATAAGTTTCTACTGTTCTAAACACTGTCACTTTCCCATCCTGAAATAATTTCTGCCTGAAACACCACCCTGTTGGGCCATTAGCAATGAAGGTCTACTGTAATCCTTACAGGAAGGTTCATTCATTTTTCTATCCAGAAAAGCCTTCATCCTATTTTAAATCATTCCCTTTTTCCTCACCTCATGGAAACATTACTGTATGTCCTTCGCTATATTCCCAGTGGATCTGACTGTGATAAAAATACACTTTTATGGAGTGCTTGGGCAGGAAGCATTACAAGACCTGAGCAAGAAATAAAAATACAATAAACTATATCAAAATTCAGCTCTGATGGACTCATTGCCATGAAAACAAACAAGTGAGCAGATACCTTGGCAAAGACTCAGTCATCTTCTTAGAGGATACACGGAAGGAAGTAGAGGTCAAAAGATGTTGCAAAGTTACTGGGAATAGGGAAAACAGTTAACTGAAGGGAGGTGACACACTTGGACATTCTGCGTTTTTGTAAGTTAAAACAAAGGGACAGGATCAGAGCTGAACAATCACCTGTGAGAATTTACACAACAGCACGGGGTCCAGCGGGCAGCGGCTCCCAGTAACAGACTGGGGAACAGAAGTGCCTTCATACCCCAGAAAACCCTGCTGAAGTGCAAGGCAGGACTCTGCACCCCCAGCCATGGGAAGGAGAGACAAGGAGAGGAGGTGCTGAGCAACGGAGCTGGGACTGAGGGGCTGTTTTGCACTGCTAGCACTGATCTTTCAGGTCACAGCCTGAAACGGAAAGCACTGCAGCAGTGTGCTTCCAGCTCTCCGGAGCACGCTTATGAACAGAAAAGGGTCTTCTCCTCCGCAAGGTCTGCCTGGACATACACTGGCTGGAGCACACCGAGCTACCCAGGACAGAGGGTAAGGAAGCCATCCAGGACTAAACTGGAGAAATGTACTCCCATGAGCATTCACAAACACAGGAGAATCCATACACATTTTCCAGACGTGCTTCTGACCAGGATCTCGAGACCATATACTTCCCCCTGACTGGTATCACTCATGAAGCTACAGAGCATCTGCTTCCTCGAAGAGCCTTTTCTTCTGGGGCAGGAAACTCCTGCCCAGCCCTCAGGAGCCCGAGATGCTGGAAGATAGAGTTGAGACAGCTGCCTCCTTCGGTAGCAATCGCAGCACAATCTAGGCCCTTGAGGACTTTTAGCCCTGTGGGGAAAGTGAAGACTAAGCAGAACCATACACTGCCTGTTTCGCCTCCTGGAAATACAGCCGCCAGTCCCACAGAGCAACAGGAAAAATCACATTCATTTCCACAGAGATTTTATCACCTCAGACTTGGCATGGGAGAGGCATCTCCGCCCAGCTGTGAGCAAGCGAGCACATTTTGCTAGCTTTTTTCATGTAATCAGAACAAATTCCTCAGAGATGAGTCACAGGGTTTCAAGGGTGTCCAGAGAGATGTCAAACAGCCCTCCTGTAAACTGGCGATACACCTTGCTGAGAGGATGCATGTTCGCTGGCAGGCCCTTTTCCCTGCAGACACCAGGCAAGAGAAGAGGATCGGTGGATGTTACCGGGGAGGCTCCCAGGAGTCACACACATTCGTTTGGCACCTCCAGACCCAGGATGCTGCTGGTGTTTATATTTCCTCTGTAAAGACAGCAATGGTTCCAGGGTGGAGCTGGAGTGCTTCCCTGCAGCTGCTCTCCAGGCTTAAACACCGAAGATTTTCATCCATTCAGGCTGGAGGAGCCCAGCAGTCAGGGAAAAGATTTGAACTTCAGAGAGGTTCTGCCCACCAAAGCCTGGTCAAACAGCAGTGGCTTCTGCCTGAGATGTTGGTTATGGTGGAACAGCTGCATCCCACGGCAACTGTTTCAGTGCTGTGATATTGCTGCGTTAAGCAAACCTGCTCCCCTACCCAGGAACGTTTACTCCAGCCTGCATGGGTCTGCAGGCCAGACAGAGGGCAGAGAGGATACTTGCGTGATTTCAAGGCTCAGCCTGCTTTAGTGGCTTCTTTGAAGGCTGAAATGTAGAGGAGGACCAGGAAGAACTAGATCTGGACACAATCCCAAAGGTCCAAGCAACACTGAGGAAAATGCTGTGGATGCTCTTGGGCCTTTGGGTGTCAGAGCAGAAGGAACAGACAAAAACCTTGGTGGAGCTTGGCTCTGGGCCAGTCTTCTTTCACTAGTGCCAAGGGCAACAGTTTGGCACAAGTTGCTAATGCAGGGCAGCCTCCCGATTTGCAAACCACATGCAGGTCTCTCTCCAAGCAGAGTGTGCAGGGTGCTTCCTGTCCAGTCTGGGGCAAACCTCCATTTGTGTGTTCTCTGAGGGCAGTTGCAGAAGACACAACCCAACTATCATGCCCTTCACCTTTCAACGTCACCCTCAGGTGACTAACAATTACCAGCTGCCATTAATATTAAATGGGAAAGAAAGAAATGCAATCCTCTCTCTGCTCTTCACATTCCACAATATCACAAACAATTTGTCATATTGGGAGGGGCAGAGGCAGGAGGAGCATTCATTATTGATACGTGGGAACAGATGGCTTTTCTTGTACCAGCGCAGCGAAACGTAAGAGGAGCCTGTGGGTGAGGATGTGAGGATTAGATGGGCAGACACATATCAGATAACCAGCCTTCAAGTGGAACAGGAACCTTCCTCCTAGAACCAGCTCCGCTGGCCTGTGGAGCTCTCGGCAACAGCCCTGGCTGCAGAAACAAACCCACTGACATCTGAATTAGTGAGGCTTCACCAGAACCTTTCAACGCTCCCTCACCTCTGTACAGAACATCCTGAACACGACTGACAGCTTCCAGACAGCTGAGGCCTGACAAACCAGGCACCAACTGGTCTCTCCAGGAGGCCCTATGGGTTGCATTTCACATGTTCATCCTCATCTGCTGCCCTGTGCCATGAAAGGTTTATTCCTGAGATCACATACAGTGTCCAAGAGCGACTCCCTCCTGTCTTCCACCGGCTTCTGCATCAGGGTGCTGGCCTCCAGAACCAAAGATCCAGGTGATCTGGACTGGCGACTTCAATGCGAGGCTCTGTCATCCAAGGTTTTCTGCCAACGTTTCCCACTGATCCACGTAAGGACCAAGAGCAAGACAACTTCATATTTGCCAGTTTCTGTGTAGGTGTTGTTGAGGTCACAGACAGCTACCAGGTTGCAAACCAGGCTTGGCACCAGACACCCACTGTGAGTGTCCCCATGTCCAAGAGCAGACCGTGGGACTGACATCCTATGAGACAGGAGGAACAACTCAGCAAGAACGACTCCCCTCCAAAGGCAGCTGATTCACTACAGTGGACGCAGTGGCATCACAGAGACAAAAACTTCTCCTGAAACTTTCACAAATGGTCTCTATCCTGACTGCTGGAGCCTGGCATCTGCATCCATGTTCACTCTGGTGTAGTTGTGTCGTTGCTGGAAGACTACGGACCCACCTCCACTGACCCTGGGTATCCCAGGGTCTTGCTTCAGGCAGTGCTTATAAACAGACACCCGGGGAAGAGTCAGAACGGGGCAAGTCAATGGTGATACCTCCTCTACTACCGCAAGAATGGTATCACAGTACCATAGAATGGTTTGGGTTGGAAGGGACCTTAAAGACCACCCAGTTCCAACCCCCCCGCCATGGGCAGGGACACCTTCCACTAGACCAGGTTGCTCCAAGCCTCATCCAGCCTGGCCTTGGACACTTCCAGGGATTTCTCTGGGCAACCTGTCCCACTGCCTCACCACCCGCTCTGGGAAGAATTTTTCTCTGATATCCAATCTAAATTTACCCTCTTTCAGTTTAAACTGATTACCCCTTGTCCTGTCACTACAGGCCCTTGTAAAAAGTCTCCCCACAACTTTTTTGTCAGTCCCTTCAGGTACTGGAAGGTGCTATAAGGTCTCCCCAGAGCCTTCTCTTCTCCAGGCTGAACAAGCCCAGCTCTCTCAGCCTTTCCTCACAGGAGAGGTGCTCCAGCTCTTTGAGCACCTTCGTGGCCTCCTCTGGATTTGCTCCCTCAGCTATTTTCCGTTCGGGGATTTCACAAGCCAGACACCATTTCTGTATGTTGTGACTCAATTCAGTTTTTCTCTCTGGACGTAGCCTTTAAGTCCTGTAAATGGGCACTCACTTTCCCAGCCAGGACAGATTAAATCCATGGTTATTTCACTGAGCAAGGCAGACTTTCTTGCCACCTCCACAGTCCACAAGGTACCTCAGGACCACAATGTCCAGTCCCTCAATATACTGGGGAACTCGTCACAGTCTTTTCCCAAATTCAGTTTGTTCTCCTGGCTTCCTCTGAGAGGTTGTTCCAAAGCCTCATTACTCTGATAATTAGACAGGCTCTTCTCATTTCTCAAGCTGACTAATCACTGATTTCTAATTCCTCTCAGTCTGCCTAGGGTCATGCTGCCTGCAGCCTGTGAGAGTCCTAAGACATGCACAATCTTGTGATTTGGAAAAGCACAACTTCTCAGCTTCCCTCCTGGCCTGGATCAATGACAAACTGCTTGAGGTGAACAAATGCCAAGTGCCAGGAGACAGCTACTGTCCATGAACAATACAACTTTTCACAACGTGGAGTAGGATGGAGAAAGTTTCTCTATCTAGGAGCCAGTGAAGAGGGGGAAGCAATCTCAGAAAGACCTGGGCCACATCTGTGCTGGGGAAGATTAAACTCTAACAAAAAAGCAGCAAAACTTCCTACTATACAAGCTTTGACTAGTGGCCAAATCTGCTATAGTTTGGTACAGGACATGGACAGACCTGAAAGAGCATCTTTATACTGCTGCATTATATCAACACAAGAGCTTTTGCTCCTCTCAAAATGTTGTTCATCTCACTGTCATAGCACCAGAAAATGCTTCTAATGTAGAACCTGGCTTTAAAGAGCAGTCTGATGTGTTTACACTTGCTGACTGCTGCTCAACAGTCAGCTGAGAGATAACACGCACGGGGTAATCTCACCTCCCCCACATTTCACAGGGGCTGAGGAAGGGATCATCTAGCAAAGGAAGCCTATGGATTAGGGAGCAAGACAATGGATCAAAAAGCAGCAGGCGGCCACATCTTTTCAACCCCAGAGCAGAATTGCTCCCTTTCACCCTACGCAAGTTAACATTTATGTGAACCTTTTCCCTGCTGCTCGAGGAAGGAATCACATTATATACACATTCCAGAGAACTTTTTCCCAGCAGAAATAACTGGTTTTGACACACATTGCACTTGGGAGAATGTCTAGAATTTTACAGGCAAATGCCTCGGTGGAGCTGTTTTGATCCATACAGGAAAACTGTTAGTTGACATCACCATCCCAGTCAGGCTCTGGAGTCGGGGCGGTCAGCGGGCTTGGGGGGAAGATGTGCTCGGCAGGAGCTCCCTACCTCTTTGATGGCAGACATCTTGATGTTCTCATAGTAGTGCAGCGGTGCATTGGGTGAACTCATGTCATAGCCAAACCCAGCTACCGCCACCTCATCACAGTTGTGGAGCGCCATGGTTATTGCTACGCTTCCCAAGGTGGGGATGTTCTGAGAGGAGAGAAAGCAAAAAAATTTCTATCATCAAAGATTTCCTCTTATTGACTCTGCTCACAGGGGCATTGCTGCTACTAAGCAGAAAATCAGGAACAGGGTATTTGGCTATATCTGCACATCAACTGCCGAATGCCAGCTTGCGTGGTCAGTAGCCTCCCAGCTTGTAAAGAAAATAATATGTTAGCCAGCTTCCTGCAAAGCAACTAGCACAAAAGCAGCGGTTCTTGTTTGAGGCTCTATGACCCAACTCTCCAGGTGAGTACTGCAGGGCAGAGGGGTTAATGCCAACGGTCAGACTCCCCCTTCCACAGCTCTGAGAACGGGGCAGCAGATGAGCTGAAGGATGACTCTCAGTAGGTATGTTAGCTTTCTGAAATTAAACCAGACGCAGACACTGTATTACAATTCTATGCACAGAACTGGCTTCCAGCTAGGTGAGGGAGGAATGCTTATCCCAAAAGGGCCGCCACACAGGAGCAGAAGTGAGAACAGTACAAACTCTTTATTTTACTGACGGCAAAAGCAGTTTAAGGAGACAGTTAAACAGCTCTGGGAGCTGAAGAGATCAGGCAGAGCCAGTCATCAGTGCACACTGAGACCCGTTGCTCAGGAGCACCCCCACAGGCAAGGGGCACTCTGGCCTGCACCACACCCTTCCTAGCCATGGCATACACAGTAGGAAGCCGGTCAGAGATGGGTGCTAGCACTCTGAGCAAGGACACCCTGACTGTCCTCTCCTGTCTGTGACCTGCCACCTGCACCAAGGTCCAGCCTCAACCCTTCCCATTTCATCTTGGGAAGGGTTCTGCCCAGGCCCTGTGACAGTGGTGATGTACGGCTGCAGCTCCTCTGGTGTGTTCAGACGAACGTGACCACTGTGACAGATGAGTTTCCAGTGTAAAACCCTAGCTCACAGACTTTTTAAGCTCCCCTTTAGCCAGATGAATCCAGAGGTTGCTTAACCCCATGGGCTAGGGAGAGGCTGAGAAATCCACCCACATATCTTATCTACAATTGTAGAGCATCCAACATGGCTGTATCAAAAGTATCACCAATTCAGAGGACATGCTCAGACAGCCACCAAGGGTGACAGCCTCTTAGCAGAGATGTAGAAACCAACTACACACTTGTATTTTGCATTTAAAATGATTTACCCTGAACCGGTGAGCAATGCTATTGCAGTTCACCTGATGTTCATAACAGACTGGGAACACGACAGTTTGAGTTTCTGCCTCTCCTTCAAAGGAACCGCTTTTGGCAGCGCACCACCTTGCTCAGTTCTGACTGCCTGACCAATTCCAAGACCAACATTTTCCAAGTGAAGAATGCCACTCATACCCGAGCTGAGATGTGCAGAGCCTGCGTAAAACCCACGTGCTGTGGAGCACTCCACCACAGCACGCTGGAATTACACTAATATGACGTCAAATGTGCAAAAATTGCTTACGGCTCAATCAGTGAGACATGGAATTAAAACATTTGCAGTGCAACTGTAACAGTGCACATGTGAAATGAAAAGACCTTACTTACTACATCCTCCTGTGCCAGCTTGAGATGTTAGGAAAAATAGCAGTTATTTTGTTCTCATTGCTTAATTTCAATTGATGCTCATCACAAACAGCATTGGGTTTATTCTCGTTACTTTAGTTAATTGTTAATTCACTGGTAGCCATAAAACACCAAGGAGGGGTTTAAAAAACTTGAAGAAAGTTTATTAAGCAAGGAGAAGAAAATTCCCCTGAATTTCAAAATATGCAAAAACATCCTGTCTTCCCAGGCACGGCAGTTCAAATTCAGATATTCTCAGCTTTATGTTTTACATAGGGGGTTTATTCTCGTTAGTTTAGTTAATTGTTAATTCACTGGTAGCCATAAAACACCAAGGAGGGGTTTAAAAAACTTGAAGAAAGTTTATTAAGCAAGGAGAAGAAAATTCCCCTGAATTTCAAAATATGCAAAAACATCCTGTCTTCCCAGGCACGGCAGTTCAAATTCAGATATTCTCAGCTTTATGTTTTACATAGGAGATGACGTTCGGATGTCACTGGAATTGCATCAGCTGGTAAGCAGACTTGCCACAGAACGCTCTGCCTCAGCTGAGCTGTAGTTACAGTGTCCAAAACATAGTAAACGGTTACGTCCTTGAGTACGTGTCGTCGTTGGGAATAGGATGGCGTTGACACCACCCACACTTGCACTGGGCCCATTCCCACGGTACAGCTCGAGGGAGACACGGGGTCTTTGCCTGGAGGGAATTTCACTGGCCAAGCTTAACATTTAAGAGCTAACTTTCTAATGTGAGTCTTACAAACCACAGAGAATTAATCATACTACCCAACCTTACAGGAGGGCTGCCAAACCACTGTAACTTTCTTTCAAGCACGTTCTTATTTCTGTTTGGAGAATAACAGATTACAGAAATCAAAAGTGAATTTTCCTTTGGTCACCAAATATCTGCCTGACTTTACTCTATGCATAAAACCTTCAACTGCCTTTATGGAAAACCAGGAGATAATTTTCTCACCTGCTTCTGTTTTTCAGTGGTTCCTGACATGCCAGTATCTCAGTTCTGCCTTCTCCTCTCTCAAAAATGATTAAATACCAAAGACTACCAAAGACTTCCTAACCTCTCAGACTGTAGAAGATGTATCGGGTTTGGCCCTTACCAAAAGAGTTTTGTGTTGCCCTAAAATCACATTGAGAAAATTATATCTAATGGCAGTTTTTAATTAAACTATGCCTTATTTATGGTAGCACCCTCCAATACTATGGCAGCTACAGCCTAGTGCCTGTGTCCCTTGAAGACAGAGATCTGCAGGCACTCACACCCTCACTGCTGAGATGCAGCCTCACGTCCCACTGCTGCAGTCTGTGGGCTAGAGGGGACCGCCAAGAAAATACTGTAAAAGCTATCCGTGCTATTCACTGAGGGCAATAACTGTTAGTGCAGCATGGGGGGGCGCCTGCAGAGCCCACCCTTAGTAAATGGCATGGGTAACAGCAGCTGCTTAGAGAAGAACATGAGTATAAACTGCGTGTGTGCCCACATGCACCTGGATCAAACACGCATAACTGGGCATTTGCTCCAAACTGCTTACGGTAAAGAAGAAGCAGCAGGCAGATTAAACCATAACTGGGGAATTAGAGACTTGGAAAAAAAGGAGCCAGCACGAACAGAAGCATAAGGGAAGCATGACTGCCGGATAACTAAGTGCCATTAGTACGTCAATACAGTGCTTTGGTCCTGATTTGGTTTAAACTACAGAAACTGAGCTCTTTTCTCCTGTGACAGCCTGCTGAA
>NW_010263146.1:20179-51287 GCF_000690775.1 Eurypyga helias
TGTAGAAATGAAGCTTTGCCTCACATCCAGCTTGTGGCACCACAAAGAGAAGGCCCTGTAGGATTAGGGATGTGTCCCAGGCTGCGCTGCTGAGAAGCCAACTCAGCAGCATTCTCCAGGTGCAGGGGAAAGGGCTCTCCTCTCCCCTCAGCAGAGACACGGCACATCAGAAGGGACACGTGCCAGAGAGAGGAAACGGTTATAATTATTCTCTGGCTACATCTACACAGCTTCCAAGCTCTCTTGATTGCACACAGGCATATAAATTCACTTGCTGCTAAGCTCTAATCTGGACCTAATGAACCACGTACAACCTTTGGGGCAAGTTGGGAGGCAGGTCACTCCAAAAGAGGTTAGGCATCACGGACATGGCTGTGCCAAACCTGGCTTGCTATGCCCTGCACGATGCGTCAGTGCTATCTCACCATACACACCCTTGTGCCGTGCCCCAAAGACATACCAAAGGAACCACCACACCTCTTGCATTGAGTTACGAAAATAAAACTCTCTCAAACAACTGGGCAGGCCTCTTGTTATTCTAGGCCACTGCTAAGGAAAAAAACCCAAATCCCAACATCCCGCCTCAGGAATAATAATCTGGGGTTGGACCAGCTCAGAGCCCATCTTCCTGCTCTGTGTCCTGGGTATTCCTGTACCACCAAGCAAAGCTGCTTTCAACCAAACGGTTGAAGAACAGCAGCACAACGGTGGCCTGTGACGAGGCAGGAGCCTCCTGGGATGCCTCCCAGGCACACAAAGCTTGGCCAGTGCAGGCCAAGGATATGGCCTGATGAGTTTCTGGCCTGAACTGGTGCCCACCAGTCAGGGAGAGTTGGGAATGGCAAAACCCCAGAGAGCCTTGGCAGTGTTCTCCCCCTGCCAGTTCCCTGCCAGAAGCCTTGAACTTGGTTTTGCAAGCTTTGTAGCCCCTATTGTGTCTCACAAGTTTCTGTCCCAACTGGGACCTATGGTGGGTACCAGGTCCAGCATCCCCTCTCCAGCACTGGTAAACAACAGCGAGGGCAACCTCCCTGGGTAATGTAGTCTGAACTGACAGTCCATATTTCCAAGCCTGGCCTGCTTGTCCAAGCCCAAACATCTGGAAAATGTATTATCTAATCTAATGGTCCCCAGGGATCAGCCCTTTGCCTGGTCCCATTTGAGAGAACGCAGCACACTGACAGACAAGATGACACCAAAAGGCCATGTGACAAGCAGAAGCAGCAAACACAGCAGTGTGAGTGACACATCACCGCAGCAGTGCTGGGCAAAGGCTGCCTGTGCATCTGCGATGTGGCTCCTTCCAGGCGCCTGCAGGCACGTCCTCCATGGAGGTGAGCATACACATGGTGGATTCTGAGTGAGAAAAGCTAAGGAGAAGAGAGGCAAAGACGTCTAGTCTTGTGCTGCGTCAGGGAACACTGCAAGCTCTGCGGAGTGCAAACAGCCAGGTCAGGGGACCAGAAATGCCTTTAGCAGTACAGACAGACAAAGGACAGGTTCTCCTAACTGCTCCTACACTGGTCTCTGCTGCAAGGGGTAAGAGAAAAGGCTTCTTCTCAAGACATTGCTGTTCCATCTTCCATTGGTCCCCCCGAAGAGGCTTTAAAGACTGACTTCTACTCACAGAAGTCAGCAGAGAGGGACACCTTTGGACTTAATGGAGGCTGAGCATCACTTCATGGGCTTGTGCTGGAGATCCAGTGCTGGCAACTGAACCCGGGGATCGTAACTGCTCTTTGCTTGGTGCATGTGAAAAGCTCTCGCTGCTTTTCATTCCATGCCCGGGTCATTCCTGTGTCACTGCCTGCTGGACTGGAAGGAAATGACTGCTGTAAATCTGTTTTTAGAAATATTTGACTCCCTTAATATGCTAAATGAATTCCAGTTATTTATGGGATTTCACTTTGCTCAGGGTAAGACATACTGGATTGTTCAGATTATTCCAATTGTTACCTTTTTCACTAAAAGGCTAAGAATTGCTAAAGAATAAATTTCCTAAAAGCAATAATGCAGCTACCTATTAAAATCTGTTTGACTACTATATTAATTTATTTGAGGGAAAGCTTGAAAAATTGGTCACCTAGGAAAAATTGCTACCTTAGTTCTATCAGTTAAAGATCTGATTGCCTAACAGCAATAAAGTAAAAAAACAAAAGAAATACAGAACAAAACTATAATAGCCATCACACACTATACACAGCAGTCACTGTATTTTCTTTTTGTTCATTTATGTTTGCATAGGAACAATCCCAAACCTCCTCTTTGCTTCCCTTAGCCAGCAAGTTTGGAAATACAGCAGGAAAAGCAATTCAGCATCACTTACTGCGAGCAGACAAGTACCTGCAGAGTGGTCCCTGACACAGGAGCTTACAACCCACAGTGCTGCTCTGACAGCTACCTCCATCCGCGCACAGAATCAGCTGCAATATTGGGCCTCAAGAGACAAAGCAGAGCATCTCCAGCACTCTCCCTTCACCTCCCCGCCCCGTTATCCTTTGCTGTAGGTGGGACAGAGCCCGAAGAAGAACTGGCAGTCTGCAGCAGAGCAAAAGGGAAGGGCCAGAGGCTGAAGACATGACAAGCTAGCTGCCCAGCAGGTTCCGTTCTGCCATTTAACTGATGCCCTCCTACGCAACTTAGCCCAAATCAAATATCTTCGACCACATCTAACCTGATGCACAAGCTCTGATTCATCACTTGCCACAAAGCAGATTCCTGTGCAATGCAGGGAGTATTTCTTAAGGACCTAACAGTCTAACCGGGGGCAAGCAAGGGCACGAATTTACTACAAGCTGGCTGCTCTGCGGTAACCACGTATATGCTTCACCCTATGCGAAATGGGAGTTCATGGCCTCCTCTTCCACTGAAAAGTAAAATCCCTTCAGTTACTCTACCAAGTGCAAAAGCAAGCGAGAGTGCGCTCACCAGGGCAACCCAGTACTGATGAGAGAGAGTCATTGAGAGTCATTGACATTGAGACCAGACAAGGGAGCTGAAAACTGCCTGGGGTGCAACCAGAAAGGCTGCCTGCCCGCAGGCAAAACCAAGGAACAGCAAAGAGAAGCCCTGGGGCAGAACGTGCTAACACTCCACCATCAGAGGTTAATCCCCAGTGCATGAGGGCTGTCAGCACTGCTGCAGAGGTGCTAATCCATGGCCGGGTGCCTGACGCCGTCTGATAACACCTCCTCATATGGCTCCTTCACCAAGTCGGTGCTGAGGCTGGGTGAAGTCCAGTGGAGGATGCTTTGTGTCTTTAGTAAGAAGTCTGTAGATTCAGCCATTTCCAGCACATGAACAAACCAAAGGCTTACAGTTTTGGGCAGCAGAGCTTCATCTCACAAGCAGTTAAATCATAAGCAGTTCCATGCATGCATATCATGAGCAGAGATAGAGAAACAAACAGCACAGTCTGCACTGGAGTCCCTCAGAGTCCTGATAATCTGTGTAATCTGAAATGTTCTCCTGGCCACCTCACACCAGGCTCAGGGCTCTCAGAGGAGCCAGAAACCCAGTGCTCCAATGGCTGTGAGCACTATGGAGTGGCTAGGACTTTCACTACACAGCAAAAAGCACCATGGCAATAAGCATCTCTAGTGCTGTACATGCAACAGGCAATGACGCCTCTGAACTGATGTCCATACTTGTTCCCCTGTAACCTGTCTGCAGTGGAAGGTAGGTTATTCCATGCTGGAATTACCAGCTGCAGTACCAGTGATCTGGTTTCAAGCCCAAAAGACCTGTATACACAGAACGTCCACCTAAACATACATCACACACATACACCTTTGGCTAGTGGGACAGCCAAGACTGCATCCAGACCTTAAGAGGATTCTTTAATCAAAGAGAATCTTTATTAGTTCGTTTCTTTCATGCTAAACCATCTCCAGGCATTAACATTTAATTTTCCCCAGACGTTGCGAGGATCTGAAACGAAAGGTTTTCTTATCATCAACTTATCCCAAGCAAAGAGAAGTCCACATGTAGTAGGGAACAGACCGCTCTCTTCTTAAGACTTCAGTAAATGGACAGAGGAAACTCCTGAAAAGACCCAGTCCCAGCGAGAAGTCACTGTTCATTATGGGTGACCAGTTTTGCTCCTTGCTCAGACTTTTGGCTACTAGTGCCAAAATGTATGTTTGAGTTGTACCCCCCTCCACTATCCTCCAGAACCATCTGGCCCAAATTATATTATCAAAGCAAAGGATGTTACTACATTCACCCTTTATTGAATCCTGGGAAAAACACTTTGAGATCAGCCCCAAACTATTTTACTAGCTCTCCTCAACCTTGCTGAAAAAGCCCACAAATTACAAAGTTAATTGGCAGCACATTGTTACCATATGTGGTGTGCAAGAGAAGCACTGAAGTTTATTTAGGCATCAAAACCAAAAAGAGTGGAATATTACTGCTCTTTATGAGGATTTCGTGTTGGCCTTGATTACTAAGGCAACCCCAGCCTTGATCCTCCCACAGCACACTGCAGCACGGGGGCACCAATCTGCCCCCATCCCAGTTTCCCCTCAGAAATTCAGGAC
The DNA here is from genome assembly GCF_000690775.1 of Eurypyga helias. Taxonomy (NCBI): domain Eukaryota; kingdom Metazoa; phylum Chordata; class Aves; order Eurypygiformes; family Eurypygidae; genus Eurypyga; species Eurypyga helias. The sequence continues at coordinate 24,721 of NW_010263146.1, forward strand.
ACAAGTTGTTTGCTGTGCTTTTGCTTCCTAGACCTCAGTGTTTTCCTTTTGCATGTTCATATGCTTCTTTCTTGAGAGGAGTTTTCCCGGCTGTCTCGCATCTCTAAAGCACGACCCTGAACCCAACTGGCTATGCTCTGCAGCTGCTGGGTCACGCTGCCTCTTGTGGAGCAACACTGCTTGCTCTAGCTGCCTCATCGATCTTGCTGGATTTCTCTCAAATCTTTAATGAGAGTTGGATTCTTGGTCTACAGGCTCTGATTTCCACTCTTACCATTTAAAGTCTAAATGAAAAAGCGTCTGTAGGAAATGTGTATCACTGGGATCCTACTCAGACTCTTCTTCCCTCTTCACACTGGCAGCAGTAGCTGTTGAAGCATCTGCACTCATGCAGCAGCATTCCCTAAGGCATGAAGTCCCAGCAGCTCCAAGACAGCAGTCCATAGTTGCTGTCTGAAGTAAAATCTGTACCCACAAGCTAGAAATACTTTCCCTATTTTTAAACTCTGATAGAATCACTATACTAGAGCATCCTTGCAGGGACAGCACAGGGTACACTAATGTCGCAGCCTCCCAGATGCACCTGCAGAGCTCCTGCTGCCCCAGCTGAAGGAATGAACTACAATTTACACAATCTAGCAGGGGTCATGGGCAAAGATTGCTTGCCTTAAAGCTCCATAAACTTATTTTTAAATGCTCAAATGGACTTCCATGAAGTAAAACATCAGGTTTCAATTAAGATGCCTTCATTTCCCAAACTGATGTGTGTTAAACAACCTATCAAAACCTCATAAACTTCAGTTCACAGTATTTTCATTTCCGGATTCTCTCCTCTCATCTTAGGTAATATCTCGTGTATTAAAATAACGTGTTTAAAAATAAAAACAAATCTGGAGAAAATAAAGGCAAAAGTCTGATAATTTCCGTCCTTCACTGGGGCAGCAGTTCTGATTTTCTGGATGAAAAATCAAGCCCACGTCCTTCCAAGGCTAAGTTCTGGAGAATGCAGAGAGGTGTAGTAAGTTAATTCCTTGCTGAAGGGAGTATCTGGGAGACCTTCAGGGCACAGAGCAAAAATCCAGTAACAGCTTCCGTACATACACATGCAGCAATGCATTTCACAGAAGGACCGTTCTGTGTGGCTGAATATGCCTGTGATTTTCTCACCTCCAGACACCCACTCATCTGACCAGCACAAAACAAACGTCTCTAACGTTTCTGACGACTTCATGATACAATTAGAGCATGGAAAATGAGGCACTATTTTGTCTAGTCCAAATCCACGCTGCAACAGGGCAAACTCCTGCACTGATAACAACGGAAGGACAACGCCAGGGGCAGCGCAAGCAGACCTTGTCCAGCAGCAGTGCTTCTCCCTGGGTTTGTCAGCTGTGCTAATGTGCCCAAAAATGTCACGTGTGGTCTCTATCAACAACTATATCACATGTGTACGAGTACCTTACCCACCCAAGTAATACTTTCTCTAATGGCTGATATATTAGGTAGAGCAAATATAAATAGGTTCTGAGGACAGTGTTGCAGTGTGAGATAATCCAGAAAAAACAAGTCATGACCTACTCCACACTAACACTCCAAAAAGCTGCACTTGGGGGTGACAGTACTAGAATGGTCATAAAGGCATTCTGTTAATACCTATGAGCTAAAATTGTTTTTAACATTCTTTTGTAAGCTTTTACATCTAAAACTTGCCATTGGAAGATCAGAATTTCTTACCAACGTTCTCATAAAATAAACCTTTACCCTCTTTTACTATAAAGTGATTTTAGGCCGCAGTCTCCATGAGGACAGTTAATCGTATAACAGTAGCATGACCTTTAAGGAGACCTGCACCACTTCCAGATGTGCTGAGGGTGCAGAGAGCAGGGTTCCTTCTCCCTCCACCCACACAAACAAGAGCCCTTCTGGCAGGCTGTGGGTGACAGGAAATCACCCAGCTGGGGCTGGAAGCCTCAGAGCTGCCTCCAGAATAGCAGTTCCAGTACCAGAAAGGATGGATCCTACCTTGGCCTTAAGGAGGCTGAGTGCTGCCACCATGAAAGAGCCAAAGACCTTTCCCTTCAATGTCCAGCAGCAGAGGAAAAGTAAGAACTGCGTAAGACTACTCTGCTGCTTGGTCTCTCGTCCTTCCCCTTGGGTTGGCTTGCTCTGCTGTATACCTACCCCTCTGCCCATCAGGCCGTTGTTGAAAGGCAGTCCGATGAAGCTGAAAGCTGCCTCCTGGATGAAGTAGGGATTCAGGATACGTATCTCATGAGGTTCTCTTGGGACACGGGTTGCCACTGACTTCCAAAAGCCATCGGAGGCACTCTGGCAACAAAATAAGAAATAAAAGAAAGATAAACCAACAAGTACAATTATATACAAAGGTCACCAGATTGCTATTATTATTAAAACAAGCAAACCAACCAACCACACTACTGGCAGCGGTTCCCGCTGTCCCTACCCACTGCCACAGGCCACTAGTATGAGGTTGTAGTGGGAGGATGTATCCTGGAGGGGTGACAGCACGTGCAGATACACAGGAGCCTGTCTGGATGACGAGTGTGAGGAAGTCAGAGTGGCCTGGGCTTCAGCACGAATGACCCCCTGGTGCCATCTCTGCACCCTTATTAGCACTTTCAACTGGTTTGGTTAATGGCTTAAGCTTTCCAGCACACTGTGATCACTCCTACCTGCTTCCAAGAGGATGTACCCTGGGATAGCAAATGCTTTTAAGAACATTCAAAGAGTTGAAGATGACTGTACAGCTCTACTTGCAGTGTAAGCTACATGCTTCCCACTTTATCCAAGATTTATTGCCTTTTGTTAGGTTTTATGCGAATTAAGCTGTAAGCTTATAAAGGTGACACCTTGTTTTCTGAAGGACTGTGCATATTTGTGCTACAAGGGAAAAAACCAACAAAGTATGTCCTTTAAGGTTTTCCAATAAATTGTTTTTTAATGAAAGTCTTCATCTTGCAAACATGGGAGAGCACTGGCCTTGAAGGCCACTACCCTGCTAGACAGCCCTGCCTGGAGAGGGGCTCATGCCTCTGCCACATGGCTTCATGCCACTGCTCCTGCCGGCTCAGCCTTAGCCGTACGGGCCATACTGCCCCCAAAACAGCCAGAAGCTCCATGTTCAGGGACGTACAGAACAATTACGTTCTAACGTTTCACTTCTGTTTGGGTTAAAAATTCAGAGCAAGGCACAGGGAGGATGGCAGGAATTTTAATGTGCTAACCACCAGCTTTGGCAGGGTAATCCAAATGAAAACCTCCTTCGCAAGCACCGAGCCATCTTCCCTGTGATCTCATGACAAGCAACAGGCAGACACTACACAGCACATAAAACACGTGCTTTGGAAGTCATTATTTACACCAGCTTTGGGTTGCTTACAGCTTAACAGTGACTTTACAGTTGCTTTCCAGGCACTGCCGAAAATAATGATGATCCCCTGCAAAACCCTCAGGAGTCTCCCCTGCCCAGCAGTGATTATCCCTGTAGTTCCGAAGGGTAGTTCTGCCACAGCCTACGCCTGCTGCATTTCACACACTCGGCTCCTGTCAACTCTCATGCCCTGTGGCACTGAACACCTTACAGAGGCTCCTTTGTGGAACAATCCCACCATTATCCTTAGCTGCTGAATTTCAGATCCCGAAGAATGAACTTTGGTAGATGGCTGTTGCCCTACAAAAGGCATTAACACAGCAAACTCGATGAGGATGCATGTTATTATCCAAACCAACAGCCTAAGATAGCTAAATGCCATTGCTATCCTGTTTTGATCCCACCTCCCCCCTCAAAGTGGCCCCAACAGGATACTTTTGCTGACCAGGGCAAGGATCCTGTGAGTTTAAGTTTGCATTTCAATAATGGCAAAGGGGTCTCAGAACCCTAAATGGAAAAAAATCCTAATTAACACTCATGCTCGTTCATCATAGTTGAATTAGAAAGAATGCCTGGTGTCAAAGTGGTCTAACACTTTCCATAATAATACAACATTTTCAGCCACTGAGTGATCCCACCATTGAAAAAAAATATTAGGGAAAAAAATATCAACTTTACAAATGTTAATAAAGTCCAAGATCCATTTGACCAAGGGATTTGAGGGATTTGGTATGTCAGCTGAGTTTTGTCTCCTTGTGAAAATTCATTAACAATTGGCTAAATATGAAACCTTTGGAATTTCCTAAAGGCACGTGTAAAGCAGAGGTCTTTCAGTTCCCGGGAAGGAGGGGAAAAAAATTAAATTAAAAACCCCAAAACCCACAGATCCCACTTGCATTAAGCTTGTTACAGGTCTCACAGAAATGAAGATGATAAACAAAAATTCTGAAGAGCTACTCATTCAGTGAAACCATCTTATCATGGGTTTAAGCAGGCACACCCTGGAAAAATAGCATGTGACCCTGAAACTAAAATAAGTTTATAAGTTGAATTACGATTTCATGTGCAACTCTAAATATGGCATCGCCTAAATTTTGCAAACAATTCAAACCAAAAGTCTGCAAGCTATTTCAAGTGGACAAAAGCTGCCTTTTGTTTGACTCACACTCCATAAGAGTGCTACATAAGTTCTGGGATTTAAGGAGCTTTTACATCACACACAAAATATTAAGGAGAAAAAAAAAATATTACAAACACTTGAGACTTTTATCCTTTGCTGTTGCTTGAGCTGTTTAGACAGATAATCACACATCTCACAGTGCTGTGTGAACTGCTAGGCCCATACCTGGGCTCCTCTCAGCTACTTCAATGCCAGTGGATCCTATCCATAGCTGAGACTGTAACCTGCTCCTTTGGTCCCTTCACTGTGGCTGTTTCTCCTGTCATTCATCCAGATGATTTTCCTGACTGCTTTCCTCACTTATCACACAGCTCCGAAATTGTTCTGGTTTCTCCCTTCTGTATAATTTCTATTTGCTCTGTGTTCTCCGCTGTAACTTTTCTGTGCAGTTCCCCTCAGATTATTATAGGGGTGATATTCCATTTCGGTACGTTTTCCCTCTGTAGTAATTGCAGGGAGAAATGTGCAGTGTCTGCATCGAGCTCTCACTCATACTTCCACCTATACAGCACGCAGAGCCCCAAACAGGGCTAAAGAACTAAAACCCGTTTTCCCAGCTTACAATTACCAAAGTTCTCGCTCGTTTGGCTTGACAAACCCCGTAGTTCTGAGCTGCATCTCAAGCCTCGTGGTTTGTGCTGCAGCTTGTCGCTGGTAAGCTACGAAAGGCAGGACCACCACATCCGCAGGCCCCGAAGACTGCTCCCCCATGCAACCCCCTGGGAGCCGCGGCGCCGGGGGCACAGCCCCTTCCAACGCTCCCTGCTACCGCCGGTGCTCGGCCCAGCCGCGCTGCGCCTGGTATGGATGTTCGGGCTGATTGGACACAGATGTTCCACGAGGTTTCCAAAGCAATTACTTCCCGTTGGGGAACGCTGGCCCCTTCCAGGCTGGGAGGAGACAGCAGCCACCCGAGGAGCAGCAGGCATACTTCTGCCGGATTTGGGAGCTCCGACTCGCAGTCTGAGGCTGGGGGCATCCCTGTTCTCCATCACACCGGCTAAGGCTGCAGGACTTCAGGGTGGGCTTTTGAAGATGCAGCATCTGCCTTCCTGATTATCACAATGACAGTAAGAGAGAAAGCGGGTCTGAAAACGGCTCAATGTTCCCACAGTACCACTTCAAGGTGGAACCCACAGGGTCCAGGCTGGAAAACAGGTTTCCTTGTGTTAAGTTCCCACCTTTATTATTTGTTGGTATTACTGTGCACCTGGAGCCTCAGCCACAGATCAGTGTTCATCCTGCCAAGGGCTGACAGAAAGAGCTTATAGCATAAGCATAAAGAAACCGGCAACACAGAGGGGCAGACAGGAAAACACGACTGAAGGGCAAGTCTCTGAGGGCCACAGGGTCTTTAAGCAATCTTGGAGTATTTTCAAAATTGTATAATTGTAAAGCACATCACTGAAGGCTTTAGAGGAGACTGTTTGAAAAGTAGAAATAATTTAGATGGGCCAGGACTTAGAAGCTCGTCTCTTGTACAGCTCTCATCCAGGGAGAGAGGCAGATCTGTCCCCTCTAGAGACGCCACTCCCAGAATAAATGGGTATGGGCATGATAGACCAGAGATGGCAGGTTATGAGAAGGGGATAAAAAATGGCAGGGCTCATCGAATATCTACAGGGACAAGACAATCCATCTACCTGCAATTCCTCATTCTATCTGCAGAATACTGAAGGGTAATAGGGACAGCTGGTTGCAAGCAATTTTTGTCTCCATCCCCTGTCTCAGATTTACCAAGGTGAATCACAACATACGCTAAAATGAAATGTGGCAGCTCGGAGCCTCAGCCAAGCAGCACACCTCAACGGAAGACACGAACAGCTCGAAGCAGGCTGAGTCTTCCACAATAATGATGTTTCTAACATACTAAGCAAAATAAGGCATAAGGCTATTGCCTTATTGCTGTGACATAGATGCAGCCTCTTCTGCACCTCTGTGACACTGCTGGACTTGGGAGTGCAAGCAGCATTGCTCTGGAAGACTTGTAATTTAGATGGGAAGGGGCCAGGGAGATTGCAAAGGTCAGCTAAGCATAGCAAAGAGCTGGATAAAGTCTAGGTATGCAATACTCTGCTGCACAGCAACAAGGAAGATGAAAAGATTGGAAAGAGAACCTGTGGTAAATGGAGATTACTGCTCTTTCAAACTCTGGTAACACCAGAAATGGAGAGGCAGAAGGGCGTCAAGGGAAAGAAAAAGCCAGGGGATGACACACCAGTCACAAGACCTCACCATGCCTAGGAACACAGCGTTCACTGGGATCTCTGCCCCCACCTACGCTGGAATGTGGCTTCTATACCCCTCATCCACAAGCACTCACTGTCACACAAAACACAGGTACAGCAGGGCCGCTGCAATCCATCTGCAGAGGCTTTTGAAAGGTTTCTGCTCAGGCATAACTGGATTAGATGTGGAAGGTGTGTTTCTGCTAGAAAATAACCATCTTATCAGCCAATGCTGCATTTCTCAGCGGTCAAGTAGACACAAAGGCCTAGAAAATGCTCTTCTACAAGTGGTAATATAAATGAAGTTGCACCATTTGCACCGATTATCAAAGCAACAAGGAATTTTTAGCAACAAGAACAGAGGTGCTGAGAGCCTGCAGTCTGGGTTGATGGTCAACTGCCAGATCCACTAGCCCACACTTGAAATATATTTACCCAACCTTCTCAAAGTGATGGAGAACCCCTCACCACCCTCTGTACACTGCTCTGTTGGCCAGCACTTGTTCTGCATTTCCCTATCTTCTGTTTCTAGTCTAGAAATGCTCTAGAGTCGAGCATTTTGTTCCACTCTTTCTTGCCCCACTGAAAAGCTTTTATTCTGCCTGAAGCAGGAACACTTGTGCTCCAAGCCTTTCACTCATCCTCTCTTTGTCCCACACCAAGAGATGCAGCTCTTGGCCTATCCAACAATACGATACTTCTAATCTTTTATAGTTTTGGTTTCCTCTCTCCGAATACCCTCCCACTGACCCAGTCTAGAATCAAATGGTTGTAATTTCCCAGGCCATTCTCCTGTCGGTATTCCCCATCTCCCTACAGCCTTACAGCACCCAAGGGAACTCCTGACAGGTTGTAAAACCCCTAAATTTAGATTTTACTGATGTTTCTCGATGTGAAACCCAAACGTATTTTCTGCCCAGTATTTTCAGTGGCAAAGAGCAGCAAAGCACAGAAACAAAAGCACCTCTTAATCCATGGGACTACTAAAGTTTTCTTTTTTTAAAAAGCAAAACTCTAACCATGTTTCTTCATTGGCACAGTTGAGCTAGTAACCAAGTAATTCCAAGCAATTCCAAGTAGCAGTTGCAGACTTTAAACTTTGAGCTCGACACATAAACTATACGGCACCCTGGCTGCACAGGAAACTGTAAGCCGTCCCATCCACAGACACCAGCTCAGAAAGCAGCAACCTCAGTGGTGACCAAAGCCAGTTGGGATGAGACAGGGGCACTGGTGGCACTGACCCTCATGTCAGTTTGCTAAAACACAGCAACGTGCCCTTTCCTGTGGCTGTCAGGAGGAAGTTTCTGCCCTGTTTACCTGCAAGCATTTATTACGAATGAGCAGAAAAGCATACCCATCAGGCCTACTGAATTTCAAACTTCATTTCACCTCTGTAATGCTCAGTGCTACAGCTAACCTACAGACAGACACAGGCCTCCTGTGCTGCTGGTCTAATACCAAGGGTTGTCTTCCGATTCACAGGACGAGGCAGCATGAGGCCAGGACAAGCTCTACTGAGTCAGGAGAACAAATTTATTTTTATGCTATGTTGTAAATGCAAAGGAATTTATTTTTCTTAATGTATTTCTATGGTTTTACCCGTGTAACTGAGAGCAAAATACAGTTCAGAGTTGTAAGATAACAAAACACCGTTGAAAAAAGAGATTGTCCTGAGATGAGCGTGAAGCTTTGAACACGTCAGATGAGCTGCAGAAAAAACCCTGAAGATTATTCTGATGAATAGCGTGTTTCACAAGTCAAAACATAAATGATAGCTCACATACGGTGTGTCGGAAGACGTGACTGTACTATGGCAAACAGGGTGATGGATAGACTGTACTACAGGCTCTTCTGTTCAAAATGTAAGCTGGATTTTGAGCCAGAATTTGAAGAAATATTCCTGGTTTGAAATAACTTAGGGAAGACGGAAGTTTTTAGTAAAAGGAATGGATTTAGACAATGAGGTTTCTGTTGTGGCTTTCTGTCTGTAATAACAATCCTTCAGTGAAAATATATCTAAAGTAGTACAGTTTCAGAAAAAACTCAGTGAAGAACAGGCCCCACATCACCATTATTTACAGGGTATTTTATTACCATAAGGGACCAGCCTCTTTATTTTGCTATTATTGTTATGACATCATTTATGAAATGTCATACTCACATAACATCTATTAGAAGAATACCATAGCTGAAAGGCCAAATCCATGCGCTAGGAAGTGAAGTAGGACAACGGCCCTGCAACTTTGAGCTTCAGCTCAGGATTTCTGTTGTGAACAGTGACTTTCTAGCTTTCCCACAAAATTTTTCTTATATCACCATATATTTAGGTGTTTTACAAACAATACTTTCATATTTAGAGCATCTCTGCAATATTTAGCATGCATCACACCATTTTAGAGGGGAGAAAACAGACAAAGATGAATGTTCCTATTGCCTCACGATGCTCTGCTTCTGACACCTTAACCTGAATTTTCAGAACACTTGTTAAGCTCACAGGACAACTTCATTGATTGTGCTGCTGCTGACCCCCCCGCCCGCCTGTGTATCTGCCCCAAGACTTAAATACTTTGGGGAAATTCTGATCTAACTTGTCCAGCATCACACCCGTCAGTCAAAGGCTAAACCACCTACTCAAGAGGAATCCTTCCTGTCCGCAATCGGGAGACCAGTCTTTCTCCTGTCTCCTATCCCCAACATGTTCTACAGCTTCTGAAAGTACTCATACCAAGGCTGAATGTCTTCCATTACAGAAATTAGTGTAAATCTCAGTCTTCCCTCTCCACTAGATAGACAGCTGTGTTCTAAAAGAGCCAGGATGTAATTTTGTAATTAAGGGTAACATCTGCACAGGAGAACTGAATTAATGTTGAAAATGCAATGTTATTTTTTTGCTTTGCATAACTTCTGGCAGCTTGAATTTTATAACCATAAAGCTCTTTAAAAAGTCTTAAAGGGTAATTTAATACGTTTAAAAAAAAAAAATCAACTCAGGAAAAAAATCCACCCCCCAAAAAAAATCAGTTCAAGAAAAACTCCACCAAATGCAGCAACTGAACCCAGAGCACAGTCCTCTAAGTGCAACTACAAGCTCCAGTAGCTATCATATACTTGATCAGCCATTAGAGGAGAAAAAAATACATCTTCTTATAGGGGTCCTGATCTATTTACACCTAAAAAACCTGCAAGTGTTTGAGGAGTTCCCTGCTGACTGTAAACCCTTCCTTTCTCTGCTGTCCCAGCACCCATTCCCCTTCAACTTCCAATACTCCTGCTCCTGCCACGCACCACACCAGGCTACTGCTCCTTCACGTTGCCCAGATAGCTGGCAGGGGGAGAGGGGTTCCTGAGAGTCCAGGAGATTCCCTGTCCCCACGTCTGTTGTTCATACCCAAGTCTCTTTGTAGAGAAAGAATTGAAGGGAAAATCCTATTTGTTTCTTATTCCCTTGGAGATACTGCATCCTGACTATCCATATGGGGAGGGCACCTGGCCAGCGCTGGTAGGGCAGACCATGCCAGTGGCTAACAGCCCCCATGGAACATCGGACCAAGCCATGGGATTTCACAGAGCAGCAGGAGCCACAGCAGGCTGCCCTGGTAACACAGCCTCACCGATTCCCAGCCACTGCCCTGAAGAATTAAAGAATCTCAGCAAAACAGGGTGGGAGGCTATTTTTAAATTTTTACTTTTTTTAAACGGGGATAAAACTGCATTTTCAGTAGCTTCATCCTGAGAGACAGCTAAGATATTTCAGCTGAACTTTCCAGCTGTGCCAAACACGTGGCATGGAAAACATCAGCTCAAAGATGACAGTGTAATAAAATGATAGAGAGTTTTCCTTGTTGCTTATAACAAAAAACATAAGGTGACCCCAACTATAAGCACAGCTACCTGCTGCTCCACTTACAACACTATGCCTGCACAAAATAAATAAAAAAACCCCTGCCTTTGCAGGCTTTGGGGACAAAGCACGAGGGCATCCCAGGACATCTGAGGACACCCATCAGCAAAGTCTTTTTTAGGGAGCTGAACTGGTTCATGAGTTTGAATACAAACAACAACTCATTAAACAACACATATTTAGACTAAACTCTTGGCACATTACGACAGAAAAAAACCTAAAGGATCACCACGGGAAGAATTATGGCCTAGAAACCCTCATCGCTTTCCGAAGTTATCTTAGAGTGGGTCTCCAGGGAAAATTTTACATTGTTTTTACAGCAAGAGTACACAGAAAATCTGTCTTCTCCTATTTTGGCATCTTTGCTGAAACAAGAAGCCAAATAACTTGTATGTTCCTAAGTGTTCATATAGAATATTGTCACAGCACAAATATATACAAATTATTCAGCATCTTTTAGGAGGAGAAAGCATAAAGGTCAAAACAAGAAGAGGCTGGAAAGATGCCAGTAAGCTCCTGCTCTACTTTATTTTCTAGACTTCCATTAATAATAGGTGTTTTATAAAGCAGAGTTTTTAAGTAACATTACATGTAAGAGTTTTTTCCAAACAGTCAAAGTGTGGATTGCCTGGGCCAGGCTCAGTATTTTCTGTACTTGTCAGTTGTGAGCAAAGTTAATTTCACTGAAAACAGCCAAAACACAACAGATGGACCAGCTGAGAAAAACTTCCAAGTAGAACTACCAAAAGGCTTGTGCACCCAACAGCTTGGCCATTTTCCTCCAATTTTATGTCTCTGATTAAAATAAATAAATAAAAAATAAGATACTAACATTTATACAAACCTGGTCTTAACTAAGAAAAGAAGAAACGACCACAGATACAACCCATAAATTTGCAACTGCAAGAATACAAATACTATAAAAAATAAGAGCGAGGTCTTCCCAGAATAACTCTTGCTTACCACCTTCACATGGCTTGGTTTATTTTCACTTCTGTTGTCAGGCCAAGTGTTCACATTAAATAACTGTGAGTGTTGAGGTAGGAGAGAAGCTGAATCTAGAGGGGGAGGAGGTCAGGGATTCGCCCCCCATGCACACAGCAGCATCCTCCTCTCTTGCAGCAAGAAGCTGCCATTCTTCTCAGGAAGAACCAGAAGCACCACACACAGCTGGAGCACAGCGGGAGAGATAAATTTAGGAAGATAAAAGCACACGGGGAGTTTAGTTACCTCAGTGTTTATTACAGCAAACTGGAGATATAGGTCAACCCCTTGTCCTGCAGCCCTCGGCGCTTCGAGGCAGAGAAAACGTTACAAATTGCTCAGGCAGCACTAACTATGCAAGTCATCCACGGAGCCCGCCAAGGAACACATGTGTTTCAGGCATAAATCGTCCAATCTATTCCTTTCTGAATTAACATCTGTCATCATGACACCATTCAAAATGACTGAAGACTGGCTTATATTAACAACCACACATCTTGGATAAATATTTACTGTTCAGACTGTTTTTCCCCCCCCCCAGATTAAAGAAAAAAAAGCAGATAGCAAAATTCCTGGAGCTGTGAAAGGGGAGTCTCTTTTCAGCCACAGAGAGAAAGCATGTGATTTTATTTACAAAATCAAATCAGTGTTTTTGCCCTCCTCTGTGAGTCTTCACACTGCACATGGGTGAACTCACAGCATCCTGTGATGTTGCAATGCTTTCCAAAGGGCTCTTTGGGGGAATTCTGTTATGCTGGAGGTTGCTCACCTCAGAGACTCCACAAAGCCTTTTCCCTCGGGATGCAGAAACAGATCAGGTTAATTGTACCTCCAGGAAGGCAAAAGTTTGCCCTGACCCTTGCAGACAACTGGATGAAGCAAATAACTACGTTTCATATGAAAAGCTGTCAAGGGTATTACTTGTTATCCTGGCCCTCACACTCAACAAATGGGTCATGGAGAGTGAGGACAGGGGTTCCCAGCGTCATAGAACAGGAAAACGAGTAGGTGACCCAGGAGTGCAGCCCTGTCCTGGGTACTCCCAGGGAACATTTTTCCCAGATCCTGGATTGTCTGTATTTCAGAAAAAGGTGTCAGCAGTCAGTGCTCACCCTTGCAAGTATGTCATTTGTGTATTATAAGCACAGATTTCTAGGAAATTACATCTGTCCAGGCTGATTTTAACTAGCTTCAGCTCCCAGCCACCACATTCTGCTATTTCTTATCAGCACTGCTCGAGAGGCCAAGAGAGATCCTGCCGACCTCCTCCTGGACATCCTCCAGAGCAGGGAGCAGTGTTCCCTCCATCAGCAACTTCCCTTCCAGTCCTTCACTCTCATGCTGCTTGAGAGGAACTTTACCAAGATATCCAGTCTTGATTTTAAGACTTCCAGAGCAAATTCATCAAGCCTGTAGGACAGATGTAGCAAAAATAATTATACTGATATAAACGTGCTGCCTTTTTTGGTCGTTTGCCTAGCTTCAGATATACTTCTTCCTACTAAATTAAAAAGTCTTCTGAGAAAAAATGTTCCCTCTAGGTAAATATAGGGAAGTAAATCTCCCCAGAATCTCATGCATAAGCTAAATAAATTGAACTCAAATCTCTTAGACTAAAGGAGGCTTTGCAGACCTCAAATGATTCTTGTAGTTCTTTACTTAAGTGTTAACACAGAACATCTTTATTCTACTAACACTTGCATGAATAGCTGATACCCTCTAGGCAACCTCTCGGTTTCACTGCCGACGATGTTCTCTGACTTCTTCCCTGTGCTGGATTCACAAAGTGCTGTTCCAGTACGGAGGAACATCTGCTGTACATGTGGGCAAGGAGCCCAGCAGGCATGGGCTGCACTGGGGGGAGCAACACCCACATGTCTGCAGGGGAAGTCAGGTGGAGACAATGCCATGCAAGCTCAGCACTCACCTGTTCATTCGGGCATCCAGGTGCCCAGTCGCGTACGTGCAGGCCAGTGAACATGCACGTCTCGGCCAGCATGCAAACACCAGGCAGTAAGGAGGGAATAAAAGGAAGAATAGAGCTTACTGACTATTTACGGGGTGGGGGAAATCAGAGGGTATTGTGGTGAAGGAGGGAGGTATGAGGGAGCAGGACATAAATCCATAGGCAATCAAGCAATTCCGTTAGCTCTACTGTTTATGGAGTTGTGTGTTTCATTAAGATCAGCATCAGATTTGGAATTAATTTTTTTACAGTTCCTCAGCTATTCCAAGCCTGTCTCTGATCAATGAAGCTAACCAGTATAACCTGAGTTTACATGCACTACGAACTTGAAATGCACCTACCAGGATTTGCATAATATTGCTGTGTGAATATTGTCAGAACCTGCCAGAGAGTTTCAACATGAGATGGATGCACTAGCTCTTCAGTTGGCCCTCACTCATGGCTTTTCAAAAGAAGAGAGGTGGAAAAAACTGCAACTCAACCCTCTTTTTTGACTTGGGTTGAGCCACAGATGAAGAAGGAAGGAGTTATCAGTTATCTAGGAAAGGACAGCAACTGTCAGTTGGAAGGCAGCAGACATCAGAAGAGATTAGAAGACGACAATTTTATGAAAGAGATTTTCTCAGGATAAAGTAGGATGGTGAGGCAATCCCAGAAAGGATGTCCTACTAGGGCAATGATTCAGTCTCTTCAGGAGGTAAATTCTGCTTGGGTCTCCTCATGCAAGAATGATGTGAAGGAAAAGGAACTAAAGAACAATAAAAATCTGACTGGAGCGCTCTGATTTTCACGTTACAGCCAGGATTACTGAGCCAGAAATGAAGATGATGCTGTCTTGACAGATGTGGGATAAAGGTTCTTTAAGGACTATCGAAGCCTAGCATGAGTAAATGCTTCTCATCTTTAAACAGGACACACAGTGAAAGGAAGACTGGAGTTATGTAATAGTAAGCAAAGTAAGGGACAAAAAAAAAAAAGAAGACAAAAACCATGCATGGTGTAGGAATGACTGGAAGGGCAGGCACACCAACTATTTTTATTTGAATTTTAAGGAGAAACTGTCTAAAATTGGGGTAATCAATGATGCTATTCCTACAAATATAGATACTTTGCAAACTTCTGATACCTAGAATTTTTTCATCCAGAAAACAATGTACTTATGGCTACTTATTTTCTTCATCTGCCCCAGCAGCTTAAGTGAATGTAGCTAGACACTTATGGATAATTGGCGACTATTCAATCCAGGCAAACAAACTTTATTGTCCAGTGTGCATCCATCTGATAGCATTAAATGCCCTGAAGGCTCACTGCAACAGCACCAGAGCAGCCCCTGTCACCAGCTGATGCCTGACAGTGTACTTAGAGACACACTAAGTATGCCTGGGTGGGAACAGCTCTCAGCTATGTAGTGACCTGCCTAATCTTATTACGCTGTTGCATGCAGGTATGTATGAAGGGCAAGCTCCAGCCTGCACTTTCCATACCAACAACCTTCCCTTGGGAATCTGGCCAGGAAGTCTCCCCCAAGGCCCATGTTGCAATCTGGGTCATTTATCTTCTGAGGTTCCTGCATGGTCCTCACCACAGTGATACCTGAAAGTTTGTTGAAAGCCATACGATACAGGACTAAGGTCTTCTCCTTCTTTAGGTAGCAGGAACAAGATTTTGTATAGCATACCTATATATTTTCCAGCCTCTCTTCTAACTATGACTGGAAAAAAATGTCTCACCTTCTCTCACAGGGCACCAGTGTTCTTTCTTTGCCTTATGTCTTCTGGAAATGGCTCTGATCTCCTAGACTAGTCGCAGATAAGGATTTATTTTTTCATATGCAAGTCTTCCTTGGCTCCCCTCGGCCATTCCCACCAAGGCACTGCGGTAGCAGGTCCTGACCATGGGAGCACAACCCCCCAGGCAGTACAGACTAGCCTTCTGCACCACCAGAGAGAGATAAAAACAAACAAAAACAAAGTCAGTGCTGTCCCAAGAATTAGCCCCAAAAGACTACCTATTCTCTGTCAAAGTAATACAGAATATTCTCCACTAAACACGTGATGCAGACTCTCCCACCTCTTCTTCTCAGTCAAGAGCCTCAGAGAAGCCAGAAGAGTCTGCCTCACATTTCTGCTTTACTACAAGGCATTTTCTCTGCTTCAGCACTTAGTAACGGTTCAGTTGCCTTGACTGAGGCACTGAACCACCCTGATGATAAGGTATTCTCCTCTATCAATTGCTCCTAAAATCACCCCCCACTCTGTGAGTGGAAATGGCCTGCTGCACTCTGCTAGGACCACAGGACAATCCCCACTGAAAAGGCTATCTTGTCTCTTCCTCAGCGCAGGCCTCATCGTGTCCTTTATGCACGTCGGCTGCCTTACTCACCAGTCATGCCTTCCCATATTATACTTCTGAAGGGATTCGTTAAAAATGGCTGTTTAGGTGGAAACTCAAACTTACGAAAGAAATGGGACAACCCTTAAGCTGACTTGCCAGTTCAAAAGCTTCTTCTCATTTATGACAGAGCAGCAAGTTCAGCTTCTGTCCCCTTCCACCTGAGCCCAAGGAGAGCAGGACACAAGGCAATGCGTTCATAATAATGTAAGTAGTGGATTTACAGCTCCACCAAAGCCAGATGAAGAGTCTTTCTCACAGTCCTTTCAAAACTGAAAAAATGAACTGTGCACAAAATATTTTAAACCAAGAAGCCCTTAGGAGGAAGAAAGGGAAAGGCAATATTTGCAATCCAGGAACAGACTCTGGAATGAAACTGCCATTGGCACTGGCCACTCCATTTGTCACCAAAGGCAAGTGATAGTGCTGGAAAATGCAGGTTCTCCTTCCCTAGCCCAGCCTCAGAGAAACCCCCTGCTCAAGGCCTGGGCCTGAGTTCTAGACAAGCTGGAAATATGCACCTGTGGGTGAAGCTTTGCTTGGGGTTGGACAGCAAGAACAGATTCAGTCTTGCTATTTTCCTCAAGATGACAGGAGGGGCCATGGAGGCTCCTCAGGTTTTTTCAGGGATGCAAAACAGCCCACAGGCAAAGCTATTTCAGACTCCAAGGAATCCGCGGTGTACTACAAGGCCCTGACATTGACAGTCTGCCCTAGTAAACAGGTGGCATGACAAGGCCATTACCTAATGGAAGTAGAGAAGCTCTAAACAAAAGCTCCGCAGACAGTGAGGGCTCTGGCAGCAGTCCAGCCTTGGCTCTAGCACTCTAAGGCAGGCTGAAGGTACCCTAACATACATTTTAGCAGGACTAGAAGTAACCTGTTGACTTAAAGCAGAATGTAGTTCCCAAATAAAAGATTAAAAACCCCTCCACTGCTGCCACAGCTGCCAGATCTCCACAAGCAACAGCCACATGCTGGGATAAAGAAGGGGGGGTTACGTCGTGCCCACTGATGGAGTCTCAGCATCTGCTGAGGGATGACTGTTTTTCAGATGGCATCGCTGCCACGTGTAAGTCGTCAGAGACATGCCCCTGCAAGGGACAGACAGCTGAACTTGGCCTCACTCGCAGGCAGGTGCTCACTCGCTCCTCTGACTTTCACTATCAAACACAGCTTCAAGGTGCCGCAGGCACTTACCGCACAAGTGACTCCTCCTGGCAAAGGCTGCAGAGATTCCTGCTCAGGCTCATTACTACATGAGAAGGAAGCTTGTGAGCTGCCAATTTCTAGCGAAACCTTTGCCCTCACTTGGCTGCTTTACCACCATGTGCCAGATGTTCAGGGAAGTGAGCCCTAGCAAGCGAGAGAGTTCCTTCTGATTCACTAATGACGGGCAAAATGCACGCTGGAATCAGCCTCAGTGCCAGGCTGTGATGCTGCTTTGCATAACTGGTACTTGTAAATGCCTCTGTTTCTTTCAGGAAGCATCTGTCCTCAGATGTGGAGAAACTTTAAGGTTTTGACTGTTATTTTAATCCTTCTCCAGCAGAATTGAGAAGAGCAGTATATGGCCAACATCCCCTTCCCCCCATTCCTCTGGTACTTTGGGTATTCAGGAAGAGAACTGACAGACCTAGGGTCAGGACAGCACAGTAGGGGGAAGCAGCAGGGTGGATCACCAATACACATGGGTAATGTCTCTTGGCAAAAAAAAAAAACAGTCCAGGAAAGAGCGTAACTGCTCTGAGTGGCTGTCCATGAGTAATCCACCTCTGGGGATGCTCCAGCAGCAGCCGTTTCATCAGTGGAGGGTTGGCTGGAAGGGTCAGCAGGCTCTTGCAGCAATGACTGCAAGCCAACACTACCAGACCAGCCACCGCAGATGCACCAACATCTCACATCTGTGACCCTTCTGCAACAATCACGGGTTCAAGCGCCTGCAGGCGCAATGCTCCCCTCTACTAACCATGTCGCCCTTCTCCAGCCCACGCTCCTTTCCCCCATTTACTTGCAACAAGTGCATTTATTTTCTTCTTCAGTTTACTCTAATGCGTGACAAATGACTGAAATCAGATTACCAGGGTTTAGTTGTCCTGATTCATCCACCTTCCCCCTTCTTATACACAGGTCTATACTCTCCAGTGATACGGTACTGCCCTAACTTGCTATCAGACTCACACCTGAGTGCCAGCTCACCCAGAACTTGGACTGGGACTACCTTTGTTTTGCTGTTAAAGCAGTATAAATATTTAGCCAAACCTGTCCTTTTTCTAGATTATTCTTTTCTCTCAAGTTTTTACTTGCTTCTAGATACTTCTGGTTTAGTGTGAAATAAAAGGAGCCGAGCTTGTACTGTTTCTTTGGTTCATATTCCAATGCTCCTCTTTCTGCACATAGTATCCCCCTGGGCACAGAGGCATCATGCACATCTCTGGAAGGCTGTCACACCAGACTATATTTATCCCATCAAATCCTCTGCCTCACCATTCTGCTGCTACTTCTGCATGACACTGATTCTTTTTCCTTACAACATCTCCTGAAAATCCTCCTCCCTACAAAGGACTTATCCCTTCCTCAGTATGCAAGTGCTGCCAAAAGACTAACATAACACTGAGCAAATCCCTCTCAGCTGCACGGAGAATAAGCTTATCTGACCACTGACCCCAGCAATAAATAGCCATTCGCCTTTCGTTTACTTCTTCTCTGATAAACCCCTTCTGATTTCACTTAGTCAAGAGAGGCACCCAGTCACTGGCCCAGAATCTCTGGTGAAGCACGTCCAAGCAGCTCCAGGTCTGTCGCCTGAAGGAATTTGGAAAGTCTCATACCCTACCTGGGACACTACCATGGACACATGCAGTTACCATCAACAGTCAGGGGCAAAGGAAACATCAGAGGGCAGAGTTCGGCCCATTTTTTTGAGGAATGTGTCCACTTCCACAGCAGCCGTGTTCTTTAGCAGCATACTTCCATTTCCCATATCTCCATCCCTAAGCCAGGCTCCTGATGGGAGCCACTGGCTTGCAGGGGGGATGGTATTGCAGAGGGACAGGCCTAATCTCAGATAAGGAATAAGCAAGAGTGGCACACAGAGCTCCCAGTGCTCTGCAAGTACCTCTAGAGGAATCCAGGAAAGGAAGAAACTTCTTTTACTCTGGAAAATCAGCTGAAAGAGAAACAGAAACTCTCCACAGAGAGCACTGGTCAGGCATTTGTCATTTTGAACTTACCACACATTGATAAAAATACTAACACTCACTACCAGAACAAACAGACGCCTACGCCTTATTCCCATAGCACCGTTAGTTCTCCATCGGGTCACCACTTCAGGGAAGAGACAGCACTTTTTGCATCAGTCTCCACCAGAAAAAGCAGCTGTGCTAGCCACCTGCTTGGAGCTAAAGCCAGTGACAGCAAGATCTCAGCCTCAAATAGAGAGATCAGACTAGAGAGGACAAGACATATGTTTTCCAGTCACCTGGACCACATCCTAAAGTATTCATATGAACTGGCTCAGCAGCCTCAAACCCAGCAACGATTCCCCCCTTGGGAACTTGTGTACAACAGGTAGGGCGTGAAAGGACTGAAACATGGACAAAAGTAGGGCCTAGACTTCAAAAGGGAAAAAAAGGGAAGAGATATGATTTATGATTTCTGTTCTCAGAATATCAAGATTCATTATTTGTAAGCACCTGAAAAAAATAACAAAGACGAGTAGCAACCCAGGTGGATTTGTCAAGAGCCAATCATTACTGGAAAAAAATTATTTCTTTATACAGGGAAAAGAATTATCATAGGGGAGAAGCAAGACATGAACGGGAATTCAGTAAGGCTTCTGACTTTTACAAACATGCCAAAAAACGTTATTAATGATATTACTGTGATACAACTTCAGGAGTGGCCAAAACTTTCCAGGAGGAGTTCCCAGTGGGCTCACTGTAGAAATGGAAGGATGTTATTACTTTGGGGTCTGCCTAGGAACCAACTTTGTTTAGTGTTTTCATTATCAACTTGAATGATGGAGTAAAAAGTCTGTTTATTAAATTGCAGAGGACACGAATCTGGAAAGAATGGCAGGTATGCTGCAATGCTCTGCCAAGGGAACTTGGCAAGTTGGAAAAGTGCTTTGGAAGGAAGAATTGGTAGGGACAAGCGCGTGGCGCTGCTCTTTGGCAGAAGAGCCAATGGCACAAGCACAGGGTGCGGAGCTGGGGTGGTAGCTGCTCCTCAGTTCTCCCTGAGACCTGGAGTCTCAGGGAACTAGAACAAGGAACTGGACCTACAGTCCCGTGACGCTGTGGAACACGCAGACAAAGCAGCGCATGTATAAAGAACGAGAACGGGGAGGCTGGTGAAGCAGCTGCTTGCTCCTCTGTTTGCTGTGCTTTACATTTTTGGGCACTGCTTTTTAAGAAAATGATGAATCAACTGCAGGCATTCAAAAGAGCAACAGGAATTAAGAGCTGTGGAAAACATCACCTACAAGAACTGAAAATAAATGGAGTGTTTATTCCAAAGAAATGAAGGATAAGGTGCCAACAACAACAGCACTGAAGTATCATGCAATGCAAAAACCTCAAGTTCTTTCTGCTCTCTGCCACTGAAGCACTCAGTGAAGATTATTGCAGTCACTCTCCCTGGGCTTCTAACAAGTCCTAACAAACTATTTGCTGCACCTTTCCAGGAGCAGGGGACACCACACATCAGAATCTAGTGATGACGGTGTGACTACAAGCATCAAGTGGAAATTCAATTTGTTCTGAAGCAAACCAATCCATCCTTTGAATTTCAAGGTAAACTCTAGCAGCCCTACAACTGTGTCCAGTTTGCAGGGCAATGACACTGCCAGGGCTTTCCCTTGCCCAGAACAGAGAACAGGAGCGTGACATGAACCAAACAAAATGGCTTTGAACTCAGTTATTCATGTTACGAAAGGCCATTTGGGCTTGCCCAGAGGCTAGCAGGTAACTTCATCCGTCTGGTACCAGGAAAATAATTGCAAGTTGATACAAGCATGAGACAAGAGCAAGGCATGAGCCCTTCAGGCCATCTGTGTAACAACTGTGTACAATCATATTCCCAGACCATTTCATTCTGTATATGATGAGCTGCCAACCTTCTCTCTTCGTCTCCAAACACACAATGTAAAATCTCATCCTCTGATCATTAATCCATTTGTTATTTGTTGAAAAATCATTAAAGAACATTTGAAATCAGAGATATAAGATTTGTTACATAAGAACTATACCCAAATAGAGGCCACTTATTCTGGACTTCATGACAACAGATAAACATGAGTGATCCCCTGGTTGAGAAGTCAGTGATCACAAACTGATTCCACTTAGGATGGGTGAATTACAGAGAACAACCCTGACTAGTCACAGGTCCATGTTACTTCAGAAAGGCACTAACGCAACTGATTGGGACAAAATATTTACATGGGGAAAGCGGTGGATTCACCATTTCAGTGGCTTTAAATTAGACTGGATTCTGTTCATCCAGGTGATACTTGAGCCAAAAACTAACCATGAATCTCAGTACAGCAATAACAGAGCAAAATATAACGGCTTGTGCTATTCAGGAGATCATTTAAGTCTGGATTGTAGCCTTTTCTACAAGTTGTGCTGCCCCTGTCTCCTCCTCCCCTCCTGCGCCATCATATCCTTATCCCCAAACTCCCATTTCCTCCCCTTGCCATTGCCCTTTTCCTTCCACTGCTCTCATATCCTAAGAGTCCATAAAATCCATGCAGAAGTTGGTCCTTTTATATACTCTTCAGAATAAATAAAAATTAAATTAATTGTTTATAGCACACACTAACATAATCTTAAATATAAAGCCTCATCTGGATGCAAGGCCAGGTTACGGATGTCTTTGCAAAGCGTATTTAATTAAAACTGAGGTCTATGGAGGTAAAAAAGCCTTCACTTAAATGCAGCAGGACACACAAAGGAACTCCTCAGACCAGAACGTGGCAAATATGACTGTGATACCATGTCTGCCCAATGTTTCTAATTAGGCGACCTTCACAGTGCCAGCTGACAGTGTTCTTACCACTTTCTCTTTGTAAACAATGTATTTCAGCCACTTGAAATCCTGCCATTTGAATCCCGCCAGAACAAACAGGGAATCCTTCTCATACTGCTCCATTTTCTGGATTGCACCTTCGGGATATGTGATCCGGAGAGTTGTCTTGCCACCCACGTCTTTTTCGAAGCCCTTCACAGGAGCAGAGTTCAGCCTGCGGGGCAGAAAAGACACTATCATGGGTTCCCACTTGCAACCAGGCGCGTGGGTGATGTCGCAGTCACTGCCGGGCAACAGCTCCCTGTACACAGCTCTTACAGCAGCAAACAACTCCCGCCGTCATCACAAACATTTATGAAGCTTTATACCAAGTGACAACAGTTTAATTAGAAGCTATTTAAATAATTTAATTGAATGTAATGCACACCACTTCTGCACATCCACTCCTGTGATTTAAATTAGGTTGGAAGCTTTGGAAAAGGAAACTGAGAAATATTGTCCTTGCAAATTCAGAGTTACTCACTAAGCATTAATATTTTAACATCCCATCACTCCTGGGACATCTTATTTGGATTCTGCAAGACTCTGCTGAAACAGAGGATGCAGCTCCACAGCTCAGACACAGAAACTGGTCTCAAGCTCCAACCCTAGTCCAGAGCTTACACTGCTCATCTTACCTGCAGTGAGACTGTTTAGGAACTAAGCCAGCTAATAATTTTCAAAAACCCCATTTCCACCTGGTTTAATTCCCCAAACTGGCCCATCTAGGAGGCGAGCTGCCCTGCAGTGCCAGCTCAAAGGAAGAGCTTAGGCTGTGCAGCTGGGGTAAGGCTCAGCAGCACTGCGGTCTCACTGATTCGGAGGAGTTTCTGCTGTGGGAGGGCATCCCACTCTGAAAACACCCAAGCAGAGACACTGCTTTGCTCTTGGGCACCCTGATTTCTAAGGGAATACTATGGCTTAAGCTGTGGTTTTGTTAAAATACCCCTCAGGGACAAGGTCTTTTCCTTTCAAAAAACAAACTACTCTGGAGTTAACAGCAATTGTGACATTAAAATTATTCAGAACTTCTATTCAAACTAGAAACCCAAAGCTGAGGCAATTTCAAGTAACTTGGAATGCAAATCTTGCTGACATCAAACAGCAGGCTCTGATGGAACAGCATTGCCTGCTTGAATTATTGCAGCCTTCTTGACTTGGGGTAGTTCAATATACTGGAAAGTGCTTATGGACTGCAAATTTTGCTGTGCAGGAATGTTAATGAGGATCTGGATTTGTCTTTTTCAGCCCGGGTAAGCATTTTAGGTGGGAAACCTTTTAGTAGAAGAAAATCCCATATACAATCTGAAATTCTATTCAGAATTAAGGAGAATAAATTCCTGTGTATTTTTAGTAAAAGCATTTTGTCATTAGGAAAAAAATATTAAAGGGAAAACAAGAATCAGCACCACTGCAATTTATACAGGAGACTAAGCCTTTTTTTGTGGTTTATAAACCCTGACTTTGAGGTATCTAGACCTGAGTGCCTGCACAAACAATGCTCCCAGCCAGCCCGATCCTTTGCTTTTCCCTCTGTGTGTTCACACATCACTCATTTTTGCTGTGGGCGTTATTTAAACTTCAAGGCGTTGTGTCTCTTTGGGGTAGATAACTGTACATCACGTAAAAGCATGTGGCTCTAAAGGTAACAGATACATACAACAAAGTACTATGTAAAGAAAGCTAGTTACACATATTTTCATCTGTCTTCTTGAAGCTGAGGGGAAGGTTAGCATCTGCAGTTTTTTCAAATGCCAGCGTGTAGCTCCTTGGCAGAGTTTTCCCTGCTTTTCCCAGCTGCTGGGTGAGCTGTTTTGCTGTTTACCTTGTTAAAGCTCCCAAAACTTGGGAGCCCTACTTCACATCTAGACAGGAAACAAAACAAACCATTTCCCCAAGTAAAATGAACTCGGGTCTCCAGCAAAGGGGCAGGGTGTGAGCTGCTGACAGAGTCGCAGTGATGCACTCCGACTAAGGAGCCAACGCTCAGCCCCTCGGGCAGTGCCCCAGGGGCAGCGCAGGCAGCGGAGCAGGAAAACTTCTGGCAGCCACAACCTGTGTTCAGGAAGGTGCATTCTAGACAGCTTGAATCCTTCCTCAGGCAGGACACGCTGGTGGTTATAAGCACAGCTACAGCTTAGAAAACCTCAGTGAGGATGCCAGGCCTCCTCGTACAGCCCACGGATGGGCAGTTTTCTCTGTAAGAAGTTTCAGGGTGTTTTTCTGTGTCCACTGACAACAAAGGGAGCTTAGATACACTAACTCCTACCCTTGGCAGCATGAAGACCCTCTCAAATATCACTAAATACCATCATCAGGTGAATCCCTATCTCAATCTAACCAGGAATTTCTGACACACACTTGTTTTTCCTGTCTGCGATCTATTCTAAGGAGGCATTTCAGAGCACTGATGACTGACTGCTGCAAGAAGCTCCTGCCAGGTACACTGTGTGACAGCTGGGTAGAACATCTGCACTGAAATCTGATAATATCCAGTTTAAAAAGATCCAGTAAGTAACTCACTACAAGCTGATTTAGAACTGTCAAAACTGATCTGACTCCCTCCACCACAAGATCAAAATGTCTTGCTGCAATTAGTGATCCTCACATGGTAACACGATGCATCAAAAAACTCCACATACTGCTGGCTCGCTCCTTTGTTCACAAACGTACCACATTTTTTCCCCTTAAAATTCACCTCCTAGGTCCCAAATCTGAGCCTTCAAAGGAGTTTTGCAATAGATGAAAAAGGATGCTACACACAAGGGACTTCCCCAGCTCCCACAGGAGTAAAGGAAGGAGTTGGATACATTTAAGAAGTCTGCTCTCACCTCCTCAGTCCCACATCTAGGCACCTGGCTTCATTTAACCTTTACAGTTGACTTTTCTCTCCTTTATCCATTCCACAAACAGCACAGGTGCTTAACTGCCCTCTTATCCTCTAAGCTTGCAAACTGACTTAGATTTACTGATGGGGAGAGAAAAGGTCGAACTTTTCATCTGGAAATTAAATAGTGGACTTTCCGATGTAAATCTCAGTGGGTGGCTTAGTCCAGATGGACTGAAACTGTTCTCTTGCTACTTTTTTGAACAGTCTGAGCCCGAGAAGAGCCTATAACTGAATTTTAATTCAGCTCAAATACCTGCAAGTCACCAGACTACGATGAGCAGTAAGAGTTCTTTGCAGGCAACTGATAGTGGGATGAACTAGAAGGGCTGTAAAAGTTTCACCCTGTTCTGAACAGTCATCCCTGTGTCCAGAGCACTGTTGGGGAAGCAAGGTACCGTTCACAGAACAAAGGACTGAAAGGGATCTCCTTGGTCTTTTCATCCTCATGTGCCAGTTACTAGCGCGTGGGGCAGAAAGGAGACCATGCTAAATGATACCTTCTCTGTGCCTTAAATTCTTTTACTAATCCTTTTCTTTCTTCCCCCTTAGCTAAGAATTTGCTATTTGCCACCATGTCTCATGGTTGACTAAAGTTAAGAGAGATGATTTTAGATACATTTCCTTTAATATGAAAACGGTTTTCTTACCAAGGAAAAAAATACCAGCTTAGACTATGTTGAACCAGTTTTTATAAACTTACACCGCAGTTTATCCCACTTTTCCTATTTACCATTGTAATATTTTGTTACTCATTGATTCAGAACATGCTATAAAGCCCTGCATTTTTTTCAAGTCAGACTAATGGGTCTGTAGCTCCCTAGAGCACATCCCCCTTCCTTCCTACACGCACACTCCTTCTCACTCTCCATTAGTACAGGTATTATGTTTGTTAATCTCCAGTCACCCAGAACACCTCCCAGACTTGACAGATTTATTTCTAAGAGTTGTGACTAGACCTGTGATTTCACATATCAGCACGTTTTTCAAGCATTCTGGGATGGCGATGATCCAGGTCCTCAGCGAAAGCAAGACGTCCTAACTTTGACCGTGGTGGTTTCCATTCCTACGCCACTCTGCTTCTGCTCCCTTATTCAGCATCATCACCCACAGTGAAACAGAGGCAAAGTATTCAAGGATTCTAGGGTGGAACTACAGGTGTTTGATCATTACTGGGTCCTCACGCAGGGAGGCTCACTGATTCCTAAGGCCCTGTACTGCACCATTCTTGGTTCTTCCCATCCTAACTATGAATTGTAGGTTCCAGGGACATGTGTGACCACCCATACTTCCCTGAGCTACCTTGGGGATATATCTGGGAGCAGATCTAACAGTATGTTTTACTATTTCACCATCTAATGCCACCACAAAAGCAGCAGCTTTTAGAAAGGAGCTATAAAAAGATGGTTCAAGCAGGATCATAGGAGAGACCACATTTCCAAACTGCTGTGGAAAACAGAATGCTTGAGGTTGCCTTTACCCGTTGATGTCATCACCATTAATACGCTCTTGGTTTTTTATTCCTCTCCGTACTAGTTAATGCTTCCACACAAATGGATACTGTCAC
>NW_010263147.1:0-218 GCF_000690775.1 Eurypyga helias
GCCCGATCCCGCAGGCCGTTCCCGCTCCTTGCAGAAAAGCCATCGCGCGTCGGGACACGCGTCCATCGCGTCGCAAAGCGCCGCGTGCCGCCTCGACGGCAGCGCTGCGGGCGGTGTAACCCTCCGCCGCTGCGGACCTGTTTGCTGTTCGCTCGAGAAATTGCCCCAATGATTTTGCAAGAAAATTATCGATATCTGAACGTCTGAACTTGTTTTTA
>NW_010263147.1:323-610 GCF_000690775.1 Eurypyga helias
CGTAGTAAACACAAACACCACACTAATGACAAACAAAAATCACCTGAAGGTGACAGTATGAAGGTTTTAAATATCAGTTTTCTCTCATGCCCTTCGGATGCTTTGTCTTTGTTGGTTGCCTTTGAAATGCAGGAGAAAAAGGCATTTTAAGCAGCGAATCGCCAGGCTTCCCCTCGCAGCCAGAAACGCGTGCGCCTCCAGACAGCGGAGGATTCCCACCGCCTTCCCGCACCGTCCAGATGCCGGCGCAGACAGGGTGCTGCTGGGGGTGTCGGTAACAGGGTCCT
>NW_010263148.1:0-1499 GCF_000690775.1 Eurypyga helias
GCCCCAGGCGGCAGCTCGAGGGACACCCCAGCGCACCCCGAAGGACCTGCGCTGCCTGGGCCGTCACCATGAGCGCAAAGCAGAGCTGCCCCCTGCCCCCGGCGCGAGGAGAGCGGGAGGGAAAGCGGCCTGAGGGGACTCCTCCCGCCCCGGAGCGACGGGAGTGCGAGGCGGAGCTGAGGAACAAAGCCATCCTGCAGCAGAAGAGGCGCCTGAAACAGGCCACCCAGTTTGTGCATAAGGACTCTGCCGACCTGCTACCCCTGGATGGCTTGACAAGGCTTGGCACCTCCAAGGATCTGGTGAGTCCAGTGGGACCCCGTTTAAGGGGGGGTGTCCTCCTAATAGCCTTCATCCCAGCTGGGAACTGCTGTCAGGCATTGTGAGGTGCTCATGGCTTCAGCAAAGTGAACCTTCACTTCAGCGTCATCTAGGAGCAGGTCAGGGTGAGGGGAAAAAATGCTTCACCCACCCAGCGTTTTGCATCCATCTTCCCGTGTGCCCCCAAACTCCTTGAAGAGGCAGGCAGACACCAGCTGGAAGGACTCTCTGGGATCCAACTTTCCACTCACCGGGTGCATACATGTGTTAAATCTGACATGTACGTTTCCACATGGAACCTCTCTGAAGGGCCCTGTGTAGTCCTGCATGATCCCGCTCAAAAGCAGACTCCCTGTTGGACTCAAGAGGGAGGGAAGCACAGTTCATGAAACTCTGCGGGGCTTACGTTTGACCTTGTCACCTTTTTGCTTTATCCTCTCTCCCCCCGCTCTTTGGATGTGCAGAGGGGCAGGCAGGGTGCAGGACCGTGTGCTGCAGTGGCCGGCGCCCGTGGGGGACACCTGTGGGGAGGAGGCACAGGAGTGCGGCCTGTGAGCATCCCCTGGTGCAGACATGGGGCAGGAGGCATCGGGGAGGGATCTGTTCCAGCAGTCTGTGGTCTGGAGGGGCTTCCTCGAGGCCGGGAGCAGTTTCCCATGGGATCTCTTGCTGCCTTGACTGCACGCGTGTCCCCCTTGCTCTCACAGCTTTGCTGTCTAACTTCTCCTCTCTGCTGAGGAGTTTAACTGCTCAAGGATGCAGAGGTGTAAACAGTTTTCACAAGAGAGGGCCTGGGTCTGGCCAGTGGCAGGGGGCACAACCAACTGTGCCCCAGATCTTGCCCCTTGCTGCAGCCCGTGCTTCCTTCTGCATCCTCAGACCTTCTCAGCAGCACCATGGGTGCTCATATGGGTGTATCGCTTCCAGTCGTTTCCTGGCTCCCATGGCAGGCCCCACAGCTGCTGGCAGCCAGGCGCTGCTGCACACAGGGGCACACGTGTGCGGGACGGGCAGGGTCCCAGGCGCGAGGCCGGAATGGAGGTTAGCCTCCGTGCTGAAACCTTCGGGTGCAGTGGCTCTGTCGTGTGCAGACAAGGGGTCAGTGCCACATTCCAGTGCTGCTGTGCCTTCCTGCTCCCACCGTCCCGCCCTGCAGCCGCCTCGGCTGCTGCTGAGAG
>NW_010263148.1:1546-14002 GCF_000690775.1 Eurypyga helias
TGCCACCTCATGCTCTGCCAGCCCTTGGTAGCCGCACACACGACTGTCAGCAGTGGCTGGTCTTGAGCATCCCTCTGGCCCTGAACACAGTTGCTGTCTGAAGTACAAGAGGGGAGCCACATGAAGTGTCACGGTAGCAAAGAACAGGGCCTCTCCAGTGCTCAGAGCAGGAGGTCTGGCCACACCAGAGCCTGGAGGGCCCCACTCAGGCTGGCAGCACGGGAGGGGTAGCGCTGGCCCTTCAGACCCTGCAGCATTCCAGCTGAAACATCTCCTCAGCAGCGGGTAGCCAGATGTACCCCATGGCTCTTCCTTGTACAGCTTTTGGCAGGGAATGTGAAGGGGTTTGGAGTCTTTCAGTGCATGTTTGCCAAGCCCAGCCACAAAGGCAGAGAGAAACCTGTCTACCTGCTTTGCTCTGGAATGGACTCCTGTCACACCATGCCCCAGAATGACAACTGCGGGGGCATGGGGCTGCTGTGAGAGTCCTGCACGGGACAGTCTTGGCTCCGGAGGCTGGCACTCTGAAGCCCCAGATGGCTGCTCTGGTGAGACAGGCCTTGTCTGAATCACCGGCCACAAGCAGATCTCCTGGTCAAATAACCATGCTAGGCAGGAGACTCCCGTGCACGCAGATGGCACTCGGTCCCTGAAAACCACTGCATAGGTCATGTTCGGTCCGTGACAGAACAGCCGACGCGTTTTTACTGTGGAGCTAGGGAGCAGTGAATGAAGTGTAACATCTTCTCTGCCGTTAGAAAGCACAGTTCTGGTGTTAGAAAGCACAGAATGAAGTGTGGCGCCTGTGCAAAGTTTGCACGCATAGTGCCACGCCTGGGGTCACCGCGGTGGCTGTGGTACCTCTGTCGGGTTTACCGTGGAGCGAAGAACTAGGTCTTAGAATTCCAAGAGCAATTCAGCAGTCCCTGCAACTTCATGGGGGCTGCAAATTAGAGTCTAAAATATGCTTTCAGGCACTCCTCCAGCCCCATGCAAAACTCGATCTATGTTTCCTCCATCAATCTGGCTCTCTCCTGGAGGACAGGAACGTTGGGCTGAAAACAAAGCAGCAGCAGGATGCGCTGTAGAGGTTGATCTTGGAGAGAGTGCAAACCTCCCAGGAGTCCTATAGCACTTACACTGGGGGAAGAGTTTAATTAATTCCCTAAAACATGTCTCCATTGACACTGCCAGAGTCTCTAGCTGTGGCATCCCCGAATGTCCCAAAATTAGAGCAAGGCCCCACGTCACTTGAAAACCCGACATTCTTTCTTACACAGTCCAAGTCATGCTGTTACTTTTTGCCGCTCTTTTCTGTCTGTTCTGGGTGTGCATTCAGCTTATGCAATGCATCCAGCAGTGTCTGGGATGTGATGGGCCCATCATATCTCCAACAATGAGTAATTATACATTTCAGTGGAGGCCTCACATTTCCAGCTTTGTAACAACTACAAGCATGACACACTTTCTAAAAATGGCCAAAAAAAAGAAGTAGTTGCATGAGCTAAAATATTCTAAAAGTACCAAGAAGGGCTTCTCCTCTCCCCAAAATCAAGATTCCCAATTCATACCGCTTCACTAATCATGGCAAGGCCTTGAGCCTTCACACTGGAGAGCCTGAATGTGATGGGAACATGCTGTGACCCTTGTAAGAGTCCTGAGAGGGCCTCCCTTCCAGCTGCTGGCCACAACTCCCTTCAGGTCCTCTCTCACCATCCTCTTCAACTCCTCGTATCTTACCAGCCCGGGAGAGACAACAGTCTCCACTTCGCCGTTTCACTGGGGAGGCAAAAGGCAGGGAGGCCCCAGAAGTCGCTCAGCTACTCCCCATCAGTGCTTGGCCTCTGAGTGACAAGAAGGGGACAGAGGTAGCAGCTGCAGAGGGCCTGCTCCTTCTGTGGGAAAGGTTGCAGGGAGAGGGAGAGGTCCTTTGTGTGCCAGATTGTGAGGAGACGGGATGGAGTATGGGAGCTCTGCTCTCGGTTCTCTGCCCTTTTCCCACGACCCAGATGTTAGCTGGCAGCCAAACTGGCACTGCACTCAGGGTATTTAGGGAGTGAAGTGCAATGGCCAGCTGTGCTGGGGGCATGCACAGTAGGCTGCGAAAAGACGAGGAACAGAGGGATATTTTTACCTCACTTTTTCGACTGCTGCAGTGTCTCTCACGCGGCACGTGAATGATTTGACTCTCGCCCCTTGAGTGACGGGGAAACAGAGGCACGAAGGACTCAGCACCTTGCAAAGAGCAAGTGCTGCCGAAGAGCCTGTAACAGCTCTCCTACTCCATCCGTTGGGCAAAATGGACAAGTCCGTGTGCTTCGCATTTACACGCTTCCCCAGCCTTGGCTCTCTGACGAGGGGTGCAGCTCGTCTGAAGCACACCCCCCCGGTAGAGTTAATACAGCCGAGCTCATTGGAAGGTCTGATTTAATTCGGATGTTTGACCTGCACACTGATAAGATCCTACATCAAACTACTGCACCATCTGATAAGTTGATTTTTTTTCTTGAGAAAGATAAAAGCAACGGTTTATGCCGTGGCACATGAACCCCTTTAGATTCATTGCCTTTCTTCACGTAGGCAGTTGTTCCTGAGGCTGCTGTTGTCAGCTCTGAGCAGCTGCTTTCTTGGAGAAGGGCCGTGGGACCGAGCACACGGAGACCGGACAAAGCCACCTGCAACAGGCCTAGCCCACTGTCCATTCAGTAGCTGCACAAGGACTGGAGGCACTGGATCAACATTGGGCAAAAAGTGGAGCATGAAGCTGATGACAGAAGGAGCCTTCTTTCCAAAGCAATGCTTTCCTGTGTCCGTATGCAGTGTCGGGACAAGTTGTTTAAGTTTCATAATTTTTCATCCCTTTTCATCCACCTCCCCTTCTTCTGCCCAGAAGAAAGGAAATAAGAACAAGATAGGAACACGAAATAAATGAGCTATGAATGAGATAGGAATAAAGTTCTTTCAGCCACTGGTCTGTCTGATGGTACTCCCTTCTAGCTGTGAGCAACACAGGGCTTCATGGGTGCTTCCCCAACTAGGAAAGGAGTCAAAATAGTATCACGTCTAATGGCGGGCAGCAGAGAACATTAGGAACTAGTTTGAGTTTCCTGTGCAGGGGAAGCTTCCCACTTCACTACAAATAATTGCTTGTACACCAAAAATTTCTGGAGTCCTGCCTTCTTACCCACATGTACATCACACACATGTTCTGTCCCCTGTCCCTGCCCACATTAGAAGGTGTGAGTGTGCCTGGTTGTACACATCCACCAGGTAGTGTATTGCAGTGCCTGAACAGGTATGAGACTACTCAGTGCATGCTTAGCTGAAGGAACAGATATGCGTGGGGAGAGCGTGCATCATGCATGTTCTTCTCTTCCAATAATTGCATCCCAGAGACCTGCCTGTCACACACATCCCAACATTTTAACATCACCTTAGTGGCCTCAGAAAAAAAATCTTGGGATTTAAAGTAAGTTTTTTGGGGATAAGTCTGTCTTTCATCAGGATGAGTCAAGCATTTGCATTCTGCTTCCCTGGGTTAGCAAATGTCCTTGTCCTTAGTTCCGTACTTAGCTGGGATTTCTCTTTCTTTGTGATGGAGACAGCAGCCGCATAGTGTGGTCCAGCGGCGCCTCTTGGAAGGCAATCTGAACAAGCTGCGGGGCGAGACGAGGGTTCAGTCTGCATGGGTTCAATCTCCGCTGGCAAAAGACCAGGATGAAAAGAAGGAAAAGGGAGAGGACAGGAGAAAAGAGACTTCACCCCTGCTAATACAGTGCCAGGTAAGGCGACAACATGGTGCTGCTGATTTCACAGTGATGGCAAATGCTCAGTGAGCTCCAGCTGCCCCACTCCCAAGGGCCGCGTTGAGTTGTTAACCGCGAAGCCAGCTCCAGCCAGAGCGAGCAGATTTCCCACATGGCCTCTCTTAGAGTTTGGATTCAGTTCTTCCAACAGACAGAGGAAAACCTTTCTGCCACATGCACTCTAAGTGTCCATATTTGAAGATAACTGAAACACATCTCCTTCCTTCGGAGGCCAGCTTTCCCGTGATATGAGGGGTTTCATAACTGCAAGGGGTGTCTCCTTATTACTTTAAGACAGGTGGCCCTAGCTGATTTACACTTACTGGTTCCGTCCTGTCCGATTCTTTCAGGTGTCAAAGGACCTCCTAAGAAAGTGGCTAACTGCTCTGAATTAGTGCTGTTGCATTTCTTGATGGAAGCAGTATTTTTAGCTCCATTTTCTTCTTATATCCTCCTGTACAGCAGAACACACTCCTTCCCGTACCCTGTAGGCAAGAATGCACACCCCAAAGCTGTGCCCAGGAAGAGGGCTGTGTGGTTAGAGCTGCTCAGTAACATGCCGGTATAAGACTCACAAAAAATACAGACTTGGTATACAAAATCCATGTTAAAGCTGTGTTTATTTCAGTTTCCTGTCCTAAAGAACATCTCGCATCTTAGGGTGTAAAGTTTACATTTTCAGGGAAAAATACATATACCTTTGGAGATTCAGTTGGCACAATTAATTATCATATGAACACAGCCTGGTGGCATGTTCCTGAAATGTTCAGATCAAGTGTCTCAGTACCACGCAAAGCTGCTGTCTGGTTTGTTTCCCAGCCTTTACTGTGCCAGTTCGGCACTGCCTACCCTGGGTTTTAGACTGGGGTGTAACTAGGTTAAGGTAACCGTACATGGGAAAACAGACTAGTAGGATGAATGGCGCTCAGTGTGATTTCTCCAAACAGCTGGAGTCTTTTTTGAGCAAATGAAGGTATTTCTTTAATCACCACTCTGTATTTTGCTGAGAGGAAACTCAGTGATGAAGGGTGGTTTTTTGCCAGTCACGTACATCGTACAGGGTCAGGCATGCCTAGGTATCGTATCCCAGGGGCAGCAGCTAATTCCGTGTCAGAGGTAGCTGATTACCCGTTCCCCTTCGTGTTTCTAATGGTGTCACACACATTGTCACACATACTGTATTTTCCTTCATGGAGGAAGGTTAATGCACATCACAGTCAAGGAAGTAGGTCTAATGCTGCACTTAACTCTCCCTGAACTCAGTACCTTCTGCACAGGCATTTCTCTCTTTTTCTGCCCTTCTTAAGAGCCAGTCACTGTTTGCCACACTTAATCTTATATTGAAGGAAGAGAAGCTCTCCTTGCTACTTTTCATTTTCACATTTGTGAACTTCAGAAAATCTCGCCTGTGAGTAACAGATTTATGGCAGGAAATAGCACTCAGGCTGCCAGTTCATTTTAACCAGAGAGGTAAGTTGGTACCTTTTGGAGAACTGCTAGACTGTGATGTAGTTTTTATTAGAAATAGAACACAACCCCAGTGAAGTCTCTTTTCCCTGACAGCAGCTCCCAAGAAAAGATCATTTACCAGCAGAAAGCTTCCAGTTGCACTCGGGCAAGTATGCTGAAAATTTCCAAGAGGTAGCAAAAGCATCACCTGAGTCACTGAACTCGACTAGGAAATGAAGCTGAACATACGTAGGCTTCAGCGATACGGGGAGATTCAGGCAGGAAGTGTTTTCACCCTCACAGCTTATGGTTGCCTTGTGCCTAAGGCCTGTTTAAGTTTCAGAGATCACAGCAGATGGGGTGTGTCATGGTTGTGCTACAGAGTCACTCACCCCCCGATTTACTGAGGTGGATTGCTCACGTGGTACTTTAGTAGAATTGCCCCTTTTCTGAGCTGTTTTGGCTTTGGAAAGCTTGTCGTGACTGGCATCTGCACTGTAAAATCAAGCTGTTATTTTTTGTGGTGCCTTTTCTGGGCTGTTTTGGCAGAACGCTTTGGAAAGCTTGTCGTGACTGGCATCTGCACTGTAAAATCAAGCTGTTATTTTTTGTGGTGGGGCTTGCCTCTTGCTGACTTGAAAATAGATGCTGAAAGATTCCACTGCTGTCCCAGGCTGCTTTTCCACTGTGCCAAAGCAACCTTGGTTAAAGGTTGGTTAAAGCAGATTCTTGACTTTGGAACCGACATTATTTCAGAAAACAAAGCTTTTTATAAATGGTGATCCTTACCGATTCCCCTCCCTTCTCTTTCTTGGAAATCCTAATAATTGACCTTTGGATAAAGACTAATGGTGACTGGTGACAGACTGAAAATTCTGGGGCAAAGGTGGGGGTGGGTAATGTGATAAAAAGTCCTCTTAGTCCCAGAAGGCTTGCAGTACTCATCAGCTGCCTGGGTGCTACTTACCTCATCTGCACTCTCTTTGTGGTGTTGGACCAAGGACTCTCCCCAAGCTCCTGGTGGGCTCTCTGGGCAAATGGTTCGTGGTGTCACTGGGAGGTGGACAGCTTCCATGAGGCTTCTGGAGCTGGTAGCTCTGCAGGGCTGTTTACCACTGAATGAGATTAAATGCTGTTTTTTTACAGAATAATCACTGTCCTCCTGTATCCTAGCAAGTTTCTAACTTGCAGTTTTCCCAGCCTGCTCTGAAACAAAACTCAAGAATCTACCTAGTGGTACAGTTTAGGTTTATTAACAATGCTAACGGCTCATGCATCTCAGGTCTGCCTGCTCCCAGAGTAATTCCTTAGCAATTGCTACACATACTCCAGGTCTTCTGTTTCTGAAGGGCTGATACAATGCCTTTTCTGTAGCTGGGCAACGAACAGTTGGCTTCTGTGAGCCACAGGGAGGGGTGAATCTAAAAATGTCCGTTAGTGAGGAAGAGCTGATGCAGCTGGAGGTTGGCGTATTGCGGTCTGGACAGATGTGGCAGCATACCTGACCTGGCACTCACGGCAAATAGACCTGTTTAGGTAGTAAGGAGGCACAGGGCAGCCTCTTCTATAAAGCACAGTACAGAGGATGAGGAGGAGGATGGTTGGCAGAAGGGGAGGGATTTTGTCATGGGCCCATAGAATGACTTAGGTTGTAAGGGACCTTAAAGATCATCTATTTCTAACCCCCCCAACATGGGCAGGGATAAGGTACTGTACTCTGGGTCCAGACAATTTCCAGGCTGTTTTCTCTCTAGAAGCCTACACTTTGTAATACCAGCTTTTGCCACAAACAGGTGTTTTCGTGAGGTAAGGCAGGATCTCTCCTCCTGTCCTTGGGGAGTTCTATGGGCAGGCTCTACTCCTAGTCCTGAATGTTGACACGCCAGGCAGCTCAGAGCCACAGACAAGCAGGAGTATTGCCAACATCAGGAGCTTCCAAAAAGAGTGCTTGGCAGCTCTTCCCCTTCTGTGAGGCTCTAGCACGCTCCCCTGCCTGTTTAAAGCAGATTTGTGCCAAGGGACATGCATGAACGAAGGGCAAGAGAAGGGATGCGCCTTCTGGGAACAGGCAGCAGCTCAGCTGGGTCTCCTACCAGCTCTGTCGTGTGACCTGTGCTCCCATGAGACCACACTTCAAGCTGCTCTGCAGTGAAATGGGAGTGCTCATTTGTCAAGGAGCTGGGGAATATTCCTGTATGAATGTGGGAAGAACTGCAAAGGCGGCTTCTGGGGGTTGGTTTCTCAGTGGTCTGACTCTGTTTCAGGAATCTTACAGCTGGTCTCAGGTCAGTTATGTTTTGCGTTCTGCAGCAGTTGCCATGCCATGTGCCAAAGAGCAGCCTCGGACTGAATGCAGATGCCAGCGTGGCTGGGACTGTGGGAAGCACATCATGTAACGGGGAAGGCACAGTACTGGCAGCCAGCAGTTTGTGAGATCTGGCTTGGCTTTGGGTTTCCAAAAGCATTCAGCATTATATGCCTCACTTGGGGCTGGTAGGAAGTCAGAAGTGCTTGCAGGTACATGGGACTGTTAATTAACTGGATATATGTTTTATAAGACATGCTTTTTTACATTAAAGCAGAAAAAGTATAATAACCAAATCAGAAGCTGTTGAAAATACACATCTGTGTGTATTTTCTGGGTAGATACTGCCTGAGCACTCCTCTCCTTGCTCCTGGATGAGGCCACACATGGTGAATGCTCTTCTTTCTAAAACCACTGATGTTATTTAAATATACATCATATATACATATAGGACTTATATGATTCTTGGTGAACTCAACAGTATAGGTTGAGATCCCTTGCTCCAGTGGTCTTGCAGTTCTTGAGAATTTCTCAACTAAATAGCCGTTATAGGGATATGGTGTATCTAAATGTTTAGAATGATCAAGTTTTCTACAGTAATGTACTGCAGATGCAGTTTAGACCAGAGGAAGAACTCCAAAACTTGAAGTTTCCAGCATACGCTCTCTGAGGTTGCCTTGAGTGCAATTAGCTACTACTGGTGCTGTGTCTGTTTTCTCCTTTGTCTTTATAATAATTGACAAATAGCACATTTCTGAAAATGAAATCTTGGAAATACTGGATGTAGCTCTCTGTGATGATTAACACATGCAGTAATAATAAACAGATTTAGTTTAGAAATCAGGAAATGGAGACATTTTCCCTGACCCTGCTGGTGCTGCATTGAGCCCCTGATGGTCGTGGGGATCTGCTGAAGGTGTTCAAAGCAGTGAAGTGTGTCAGGAATTAGCAGAAGGGTAGAAGAGCTGTGGGAGGTCTGTTGCTGCTTCTGAGTGGCTCGTGCCACTGAGTGCCATAGTGGATGGAAGAGAAGGAATCAACAGGAAAAAGACAAAGGATAGCAGGAGGAAAATGAGCCTCCCAAGAGGGAAACTTTGTGAGGGTTTTTTTATTTGTATTTTTGGTGGTGGTGCAAGACACAGCATTGAAGACCTAGGCCGTTGAGAATGGGTATGGTTAGGCACTCTAGGTGGGTGATTTGTAGATGACAGTTACTCCATCTTTTTCAGTTCTTTCGCTAAGTCCTGCTCCTCCTTTTTTTTTTCCCCGTGAACGTAACTTTTATTGATGTCCTTGATGACCCTATTTTTGCCAAACCTCTACCATAGATGAGGCCTGCTATTACTTCAGCACCTGCCATTAAGGACCTCTGTGCAGGGGGGACAGAAGACAGATGGCAACCACATCTCCTGTTCCCTCTCAAGTGCAAAGGGGTGAAGAAATGAAGTGGGCAAGGCACCGGGGTTTATTTCAGTAAGATCATGCAGAGGTGATTTGAGTGCAGGGCATCCAGTCTCTCCCTTTGCTAGATGACACACGCTGTGAGTATTTTAGTTGCAGTGTTCATGTTGTATTTCCTTAAAAAGCTGCCTAGGAACTTAATGCAAGCTCCACACAAAATAGACACCTCTTGATTAGGTTGTTTCTTAGATTCAGGCACCACTTGGATGTGTCAGTTATCTTGGGAAGCGCCGTAAATTCAAGCTCCTCTCGGGGATGCTTGTCCTGGGTGCTCCTGCTTCTCCCACAGATTTCTCCCTCTGGAAGCTGTTCAGCTGAGAACAGAGAGCTGGCCCTGGAACAATGCTGTGACACCAGAAAAAACAGAGAGAAAACCTACAAAGGCTGTAGCAGATGCTTTTATTTCTTTAGAAGCTCTTGTCATGACAGTTATTGCTCTGCTAATGAAGTCCATGTGGGTTTTCTGAACAAATCCACTAGTTGTGCATCTCTTCCCAGGAATACTGCTAAGTTAAAGTCGTTAATAACAGATAATTGTCGGAATAACAAGATACACATTAAAGACAACAAATTCAAAAAGACTGGCAGAGGTTTGCAGAGCACTGGGGAGACCACCGTTGTCTTGTACGTGTTTCCTGTCTTCTGACTGCTGTCAAAAGCACCACGTCTTTGGCTGTGGAAGGTCTAAGGGATTGTCACCCTGTTGGAGGAGTGGGTATGCCCATTCTGAACCCACAGTAATTACTTCTTGTTGTTTTTTCTAGTGCCAAGGTCAGGTATTGAAAGCGACTGTTAACACTGGGTGTCTACCAAATCTCATCTCCAAGAGCTGTTTAAACCAGCTGGGGTAAGTCTCTGCACAGTAGAAAAAGAGGGGTGATCCAAAGAAAACCCATGGCAAGAACCTAGGCACTCCTGATTCCCAGCCCCAGCGGTAATTACGAGCAGCTTTGCCCAGGGCTGTTTAGGCCAAGATGCAGAGGGTGGGCTACAGGGCAAGTCGTCAGGAGCACCGACAAAGTCATGTGCAGATCCCAGATGAGGAGGCAGAGCTGTGTCATTCTCTCTGTGTGCACTGCATGTGCTCAGCTGCTGGTTAGCCTCAGCGGCGAGAAACCCAAATGGTTTTGCTGGTGGAATCTCCTTAGACATGAAAGATTCTGCATCGTGCAGGCCCGTTCCCAATGAAATCAGGAAGTACTGCCGTCAGTGATAAGTCCTGGTTTTCCTCCTCTTCCTCCACTTGAGGCAGTAACACCTCTTGTGTCCCACAGGCTGGAAGAAGTGTCTGACATGGACTGTGGAGACCTCTCTCTTCCCATCCCCAGCGCCGTTGGCCGAGTAGAACATATGGAATTGCAATTTGGCCAGGAGACAGTGCTGTGTTCAGCGCTGGTTGTAGGTGAGAGTGCCAGTCCCTCCTCTCCCCCAGTTTTCCTGTGTCTCTCTTGCCCTGCCAAGGGCATTTAAAAGGATCTCTGGGCAAAGTGTAGCGTGGTGGGAGGTTGCTGATGTGGTCACCTCCACCGCTGGCCAAGATTATTATGCACTGTGAACACCCTCAATGTAACCAAAGGCAAAGGGCATAGGAGGAGTGCAGAGAAGACATAAGACATTGAAAGCAGGGAGAAATGAGGTGCTTTTCGGTTTTAACACAGAATGTGTAAAATTCTCATTTCCTTCTAAAATGGACCTTTCTTAAAATTATTCAGACTACTTGATTAGTCCTCTGGTGCCCTATTGTTCTCCTATTGAACGGGCCCTTTTGTCTTTGGATGGATGGATGGATTGATGGATGTCATCAGAGAAACTGTCAGAGTGAACACCTTATTCCCCAGGGTGTTTCT
The DNA here is from genome assembly GCF_000690775.1 of Eurypyga helias. Taxonomy (NCBI): domain Eukaryota; kingdom Metazoa; phylum Chordata; class Aves; order Eurypygiformes; family Eurypygidae; genus Eurypyga; species Eurypyga helias. Next base: position 12,415 of record NW_010263148.1, read on the forward strand.
CTGTGTATTCATACGCCTCTGCTGCAGGGAGCACCCTGGAAGAACCGGGTAGCCCCAAATTGCTGTCTCCCTTGATGTCCTGTGGCACAACCCTATGAAGGAAGGAGAGGTGGGAGACAGTAGGCACTGGGGCATGCCCAGAAAACAGCAGAAAGGCTGCATGTTCTGCATTTACATGAAGCTGTGCATGTGCTGAGAAGAATTTAGTAGACTTTTTTTCCCTGTTCTTTCTCCCTGTTAGTCTTGCAGCTTTACCCTCCTGCCTTTATCTGTCTCCTCATCTTGGATGAGTACTATTCAGCTTCTAAGGCCTCCCTTGCTCTCTCTTTTCATGTCCATTCTTCCTGCTCTCCTGGTCATCTAGAAAGTGCTTCCTCCTCTTCCACACTCCAGCTCACTTTTTTTCCCTGGTTTCCCCTCTACTTGTTCTTGCCCTTCATGGGGAGTTTGTATTAGTATCAGTACAGGTGAATCTAGCCCAGTAGCACCCATCCATTTTACGGGGATGTGGAAATGGCTATCTGGAGGGAGCAGAACTGCAACATCTGTGACATATATCCCTGTGCACACAGTGTTCTTGCTTATGTGGTCATAAATCCATTAGAAAACACAGCCACTGGTTACAGGGCAAGCAGGCATTCAGGAGACGTGGGAAGTGTTAATGATGTTACTGGTGGCTGCTGAATCCTGCAGACTCCAAGACCTGAGGATTCCTCGTTCCCTGCCACTGAAGTTGAGATGGATGACTGAGCCCCAGGAGGTCGCTCTCACCTAGTCCAATGCGTGTTCTCAGTGGCAGGTCCGAAAGGCACATACAGAGAGGACACAGACAAGGCCAGCCGCACAGGTTACCACACATGGAGCAGTGCCTTTACCAGACTCACGTGAGCACCAGCACAGACAGCCCAGTCCTGGTCCTCTTCCCCGGCTGGCCAGGACTGAAGTTCACTAGCAGCTGCTCATCCATCCTCAGTCTCTACATTCACAAGCACACTCATATTCACAGAGTCTTCAAATAACACCACAACTTCTAGGTCTGTCTTATATTCACATCTGGACCCTGGGCCCCTTACCCAGCCACTGACCCAGACCTGGAGTTCTAGATGCAGGTTTCCTCCTACTCACCAGCTAGACCAGATTCAAGTTCACTAGCTAATTAGTATACAAAACCACAACCATATAGGATTAAGTTCACTGGGCAAATATAAACACACCCAAGTATTTCTAGTTAGTGGCATTTAGATCTCTCACTCGTATGTCTCATCCTCTTCAGTTGCTGGCTTATAAGCCTAAGGCCCCTGTGGCCCTGGTCAGAGTTGGTACCCAGAGCTCTCTTGCATGCTGATCTCTCCATTTGTTGGCACCTAGACCTAAAAGCTCTGTGACCCATAGTCCTTCTCCCTTTACTGGAACTTAGACCTTGCAACACACATTACAGACTCTTCAGTTGCTAGCACCCAGCGGTATAAGCCCTATGGCCTGCGCTCCCTTCCCCAGTTACTGACACCCAGACTTCTCTTGCACACTGGTCTCTCTGCTCGCTAGCACCTGTGAGCTATGCCCCTGTTGTGATTTAATCCCAGCCAGC
>NW_010263149.1:0-41865 GCF_000690775.1 Eurypyga helias
ATACCTAGGAATACGAGTTTTCTTTTCCTTAACACACTGAAACATGAAAAGCTCAACTATAGAAAGAGGGATTAAAACTTCAATTTACCAAAATCTGGCCCTAGAGGATTGATCATTCTCTTAGGTCACAGACCTCACAAATTAGTCAATGATGGTTTGCACTCAGGTGAATTTGTGACATGGGATTCTGTACCTGTAACAACCCAGGAATGATATCGGGAAGGAGCTGATGCAACGATTCCTTGGAAATCCTCTCGATGACTTTCGTCTGCATTTTGATGGCAGCTAAATTAATTGGATAATCTGCAGTCTGAATGATGGGGCAAAGCACCTTGATGCATTGCTCCGGGTAGATGGAACTTGCCAGGGTGGAAGCAGCTTCTTCAGCAGCTCTGACAACCTGGAATGAAAGCAGAGCAAAACCTTACGTTAATGAGGTCAGACGCCACAGCCAAAACCACCAGTGTGTACTAGGAATGACTGCCAGGAAATGCTCGGAGATGCTCATTAACAGATCCACAGAAGGCTCTATCGAGATGCAGTGGACTCCAAGAATTCACACTCTTCACCTCCTGTTCCAGGCAGTGATAAGCAGCTCATCCTGTCTAATGCAACTGTGTCAAAACTGTGACCAGTGAGAGTCATCTGTCACCCAAGACAGACAGGCACCCCCACCCTAGATGAAGTGAGAGGACATCTCTCCAGCCACTCTCAGAGAACCTAAGCTCACCAGCTTTGACTTCATACAAAATTTATCTCCTTGAACACTATGATAAATGACACTGTGGCACCTTTTACCACGCATCTCGCCTGCCAAGTGCTCGGGTGGCCAAGCTGAGACACTCACGCCTGCACAGATGTGTCCCACCACTTCCCAGCTCAAATGGGCTGTAATCAAGCCCAAGCACAGACTTCAGGGTTTCCCTGAGCAGGCAGCTCTGCCCTCAGCACATCATTAAAGGCAGCACTGGGATCATCACAAAACATGGAAGAACAAGTGGAAACAGCAGTAGCACCCACCTTTTGCAACTAGCCCACACTGTAAAGCAGTCACACAAGACAAGGGAGATCACAAATTCAACTCCACTCTTATCCTGAGGGAAGGCAAATCCACAACTTCCACACTCTTCAGCTGAAAGAGGAAAGACCCAATTCTGGTCTCTCCTCCCTTGAAAGTTCATCCATTTTACATTCTGCAGTAATTGGATTAAAAAAAACCCCACAGGATGGGAAGGCAGGTTTTCTTTTTTCAAGTGGCTGTGCTAATTGCCAGAGAAAAATGAAGCTTCCCCTTGGCTGCACTCTTCCTGGCTACAAATCACACTCTGCCGCCAATGTTCCTGTTTCAGCACAAAAGATGGAGGATGCTTTTGCTCATCTTTTCTCACTCCCCTCTTCTGAGGGCTTAGTTTTAAGGAAGGGTAAATCCCGAGTGGACAGAGATGTCCCAGTGGACAGACTTAAATCCAACACCTCAGCTCTAAGAAGAAAGAAGCATTCACAAATCCTCGTGCTTAGGATCTCCCAAGCTAGCCTCAGGCAGTCCCTAACCCTGAGCCTAGGAGCACTCAGCAGCCTTTGAAGGCACTCCTCTTTCCTGATTGTGTGGGAAGCTCAGATGCCTAGCACCAGTTCCCTAATTCATCCTAAAATGAGCTACCTGGAAGCTTGAAGTCGGTACTTTGAAGCCAGCACCAGGAAATCAAATAAACCACAGGTCTCCCATCACTTAAATTGACACCATAACTGCTGGATTCTTCTCATTTCCTCTCTTCCACGCACTGTCACGGTATCAAACTCAGGAATTTCTATTTGACTAAGGCAGCCCATAGACAGATGTAGCTCTATCCAAGCCTCAGAAAAAGGCAAGCTTTCATTATTTAAGCAACTACTGTGGATAATGCACGAACCAGGAGTATTTGGAAGTTTATCTCGCTCCTTACAAAGACAAGAATGTCACCCTGCCTGGACTACAAAACACACAAAGATTTAACTGACTTTAAGACAGCAGTGGCGAATAGTGACCAGAAGAAATCTCCATTGACAAAGCTGCTTCACCCAGTCTTAGCATCACGGCCACACCATTATCTTTAATCTTCCAGTCACGATGGAAGCTATCTCCCTGAAACAGGAATGGCCACAAGACACTTGCACGCCCAGGAAATAACAAAACTTAGCCTCTTGGCCCTTTGCACTCTCTAAAGAAAACCCAATAGCAGAAGTGATCTCAGATAATTTGCACAGGACAGACACTGCATGCAGGCAAGGCACACGGTGGTGGAGCAGACCTGAGACCTTCACTGATTCTGTATCAGTGCCCTGTTTACAGAAGAAAAGCTGTCAAACTGCTCCATCTACTTCAGCCCTTTCTCAGCAATTCATTATAATATTAAAACATATTCCAAAAAGAATGGCAATCCACAATGTGGTCAGTATTCAAAACATTTCAACCTGAAAGATCTGCAAACAAGTAGCCAAGCAGAACAGAGTGCTTGTTTTCCCACTTCCACCAAGTTTTCCCTTTTCCAGCTATTTCTTTGTGAATTCCTCTTCACTTTCACACATGAGAAGCATGAAAGTTAATATTTTTCCACATAAGCTGGGACTAACTTAGAAGGAAGCACTGTGATTTTGTTGGGAAAGGAAAGAAACACCAAAGTACTTCAGGGAAACCTAATACCATCCTTTGGTACCACGGCGTTGGGCTGCTGCAGTGCATGAAGTCAGCAGCTCCCAGGAGGTCTCCTTCAGAGGAATTCACTTCTTGGCACTGCAGCTTTTGACGTCAGCCTTCCCATTGCTGAAACACTGCTACCATCAAGATTTTGACAAACAATGCCTTTGACTTACAGAGAGCCCAGTTATCTTGGAATCAGTTTAACAACATTCACAAGCAAGTCACTTCAGCTAAAAAAACCCTACCAATTATTTCAATACAGGCCTCTTGGGATTTTGCTTTGCAATCATTCCAAATAATATTAGTGTTTTCAGACACCCTCAGAAAGAAAAGCTTTCTCACTAATAATATTTTTTCCCCCTACCTTAAATCCTCCTGATATCCTATTTGATAAGAAAACAACAATATTTTAATACGCACCTAGGGTCAGGCTCTGATCTCAAATATACTACTGTAAACTCCAAACAGTACTGGAGTAGGTAAAAATTTCAGTGAGTAATTCTATCTGGGTTTCAGCTCCACATCTTACCATGCACATTAAGTTGCAGGTATGAGGCAAAGTGCATGAGACAAAACCTTTTTTAAAAAGCCTACTAAGCAATTCTAAGCACAAGGGGTTAACACACAGCTGTACTGTATCACAAAACAAGCCAGGGCTATAATAGCAGCAAAGGTCATACGTATTTTGCACATCTTAAGGCCAGAAAGAAACATTGTAAAGGTGCAGGATTTTTATTTATGCCCCTGCAAGTCCTTTCAGCAAAGTTGCTGCAGGGATCTGGCCGCCTTTACACAGCAGTTGGGTATTTCACATCGCTTCTCCCTGAAGTGCCTTCCCTCCGAACACAGAAGGACACACTGCACACGTCCAGTAGGCTTCCTGCAGATATTAGCTTGTAAATGTGACAACACCAAGGAGACTTCCAAGTCTTCCGAGAGCACATCTGGCAGACAGAATCTGCATCTAAGCAACACTTCAGCAAAGCCCTTCAGCATATGTTTAGCTTTAATAACATGCCGGAGTTTCACTGATGTCAACAGGATTCAAGCATGTTCTTACACGCTAGCTTGAATCGGAGCCTCTGCAGGTAACCAGCTCCCGAATCCCTTGGAAAGGGCTGGCAGGGGACAGGGTGTAGGAAGGGGTAGGGCAGTACCAGCTGAGAGGGAGCCAAAAAGACAAGTTCATCCCTGCTGGCACAGAGGGCTAAACGCTACCATTCTGCAATGCAAATACTAGCCCTGTCTAAAAAAGGTCTTTCCTTATGGCTTTGGCAGAACAAACCATTCAGCCACCCAGACTGACCCCCAAGAGGGAAAGGACGTCTCTGAATACTGACACAGCACTCAGTCCCGCTCACCTGGCAGAGCCAGGGAGATCGGCAGCATTCCCACAGCGGGAAGCGCATTATCAAAAGACACAAATGGCCAGGTCATTTGGGAAGTGGAACATACAATTATAGGCAAGCAGAACCATAAGCATAGGAAGGCTGTAAGCTTCAGATAGCTGGCAGGAGGGAGGATATTGATAGGGAAGCATTCTTGCGTGCTTGCTTCTTGCTAGTCAGTCAGGCAGGGTATCAAGTGAAGCAAACTTCTGTCTGACCTAATGAAATTATTCTCTGTGATTTCAGAAATACGAAAGAAAACTAGCAAAGCCACCAAACGATGATGGCAGTCGGAAGCAGCAAGTTCAAAAGGATGGCTACGAAGCGAGATGTACAAGACTAAAGACAGCCTGCAGCTTTTTTAGAAGCACAGACACTAAGCTGGTGTAAGGTATGTCACAAACATGACTTTACCTCCTAGTAAAAGCTTAGAGCAAACCATGGCTTGAACCGGATAGTTAATATCATTCAACACAGGGCAGGTAGCCCAGGAATGCAGATCTAGAAGATAGCACTTCGCCTGAAAGAAGCAGGTTTTTCTGCTTCCCAAATGCTTACCTTACGCTCTACGCACTAGAGACTAGATTCAGCCTGACTTGTGCTGGCACAACATAAGCTGGGTTTGCTGGTGGGTTCCTTGAAAGACATCTGCGCTCCATTAAGACCTTTCCAGTGAGTCTCCCAAAAGAGAGAAGCAGTTATACTTCCACCTGGTTTGCTTTAGGGAAGGAACCATATTCACACGGATGAAGCCAGAGAGGTGTAGCACACAGGTAGGCTGTTCACCTCAAACAATATCACCCTTAATGCCAGAAAGGAGTAAGCTTCCAAGTAACAAGTTAGACTGTCCCAGGAATATGCATGTGAAATGCTTTCGGATTTCAATGGAAGGGGATACAATGATGTGCAATATGAGGAACAGCGTGATCAAGACAGCCATCTGTCACAGATCCCTTCTTTTAATAGAAAAGCACGTTGGCATCATCAACGTTCTACAAACTTTGCTGGACAAACGTTGGATGACGATTCCCACTGGTTCACAATGCACTGTAGCCATGGGATCCTGAAGAGCCAGCCAGAACCAAGACTCCCATCTCTTCCACATAATTTCTTCTGCTCAGCTATTACTCTCAGTGAATTATAAATGTTACATGCTGCTTGATGCCTGCAGCTTCTCTGTGGTAACCTGCTCTTGGTCAACATGCAGCAGCTCACTAAAGCGTTGTGGTGGCTTTCATTTCTGCTTTGAAGTGACACAAACTACTGGCAAATACGGAAAGAGAAATGTGTGTCCTGACTCACCTAAGGCAGAGCAGGCCAGGTTCACAGACTACCCAGGGCATCAGTGCAACACGCTGGGACCTCGGCAGAGCAGCGCCTACACACCTAGCTGAGAGCAGTACGTAGGACCACAGCCCAGAGAACTGTGCCACGACTGCTAGCTGCACCGTCTCTGCAGAAAGTTGTAGAGGATGAGGCAGTGTAGGCAAAACCCCGCCGAAAACTCAGAGGCTTTGTACGCTATTGTGAAACACAGAGCGCCAGAGGAGTTTATTAAGCAGAAGAACAAGGGTTTGCTTTTGGGCTAACAAGGAACATGTCTATGTTTTTGAGCCAATTTTTGCCATCTAGAGGTGGTTACTAAAGCCTGCATAATCTAAGCTGGAGGGCATGGAGGTTTACCAATACCTAGCCAGGCAAACTCCCACCCCTGAAGGCTTTACAGTCTGATCCAGACAGGAACAAACAATTAAGAACTTGGTTTCAAAGCAGGAAGTGGACTCAGCAATAGGGACTGCTAAGCAGATGAAAAAACAATATGATTTTTATAAGGGATTCGGAGGAGATGAGTAGATGAGACTGCTCTCCTGTTGAGAACCCTGTTGAGAATTAGAAAAAGCACATAAACATATACTATGAAACATCAACAACCACCAAGCTGCAGGCCTTGGCAGCTTCCATATGTGCTACGTATCAATTAACCTTGAAGACTGACCATTTAGTGCTTTTCTTCCTTAGTAAGCTACATTTTGCAGAAACCTACATAAATCATACCATCATCAGAGGACAGTTGCAGATCATCTTATAAATGTCAGAGGCCAGTCTAAAAGCACTTCAGCGAGATAGTAACAGTTACGTACAATTAATGGATAGCTGCGATTTCTTCTTTTAGAGGGTTACAACAAAGATTGTTATATCCCAATTATGCTTATGGACCTTCTGGATAATAAGAGACCAAAATTAGGTATCTAAGACATGGCACAGTACCCCTTCCTTACACACAAAAAATAAGCATCAGCTAGGTCTCTAGGTTTAGCTGCAGAGAAAAACAGTGGCAGAGACAGAAGCAGGGAATTAGCTATCCTGTGATTTTCACTTTGCCTATCCTGTGATTCTCACTTTGCAACAATTTCCCAAGATACTTAACTATTTCTGGTTTAATATATTCAGTTATAAGAACTTATACTCATTTTGCTGGTATGAATCTGAAGCAAAGTCATATCAATGATAGTGGGTCAGCAGACAGCATCTCTCCTTAGTTATGGGTGAGTAACTACACTGGAACAAATGAGTTAATATTAACTAATTGGCAACAGAAAGATGGTTCTCTTCCAAATAACTCCAAACAAAGTGATAAAAATCAACAAGATTTAATACCGTCCACAATGTCAATTGCATTCTAATGCCCCAAAAGTAAATGAAAGGCATTTACATGTCAACCCCCATAAATATTTAGTTATGACTGAAGGAGGCTTGACTCTTCACATCATCCCATTTAATCCACAGCTGGAATAGACTGTTATACCAGGCACAGGAAAGAAACAGTTAAAACACATTAAAAAATGCAAACTAAACATGGATCCCAACCCAGAGTCTTCTAGTCTGTGGCCTAGGGTTACATTAGTTTTGAAGCCCCATTGGAAGTCTGACTCGCCAATCTCCTGCATTTGTGCCCACAAGGTGCGACAGCATCCGACTCCATTTACCAAGCTTTCCCTCTTCTGTGTCACCGGGAAGAGCTGTGCTGCTCCCCTGATCGTCAACACTGCCTTCAGCAACAGAAGGCAGAAAAGTTCTAGCCATGGCAAAGATTCAGTGTCTAAAGACTTCAACTGGGACACAGCCAATTATCCAAGCATCCAAAGATATCCAATTATGCTAACACTGCTTTGATACTTCCAATTACATAAACTGGAATAAAACCACAGACCCTTTTGCTGCAACACTGGAACTTAGCAAGGCAGATGAACCTTCCTCTTGATTTCCAAAGAGCTACCTCTTACAATGACTTCTGAGAGACAGTACCTGAGGTTCTGTACCACGCTCCAGTTCAAATCCTTCCTCTTTGCTTGGTCACTTTAGACTGATGATCCATGGACCATAAATAACAGAAAATCAGAGCAATAACTTGGGGTAATTAGCAGTCTCTGTGCTGAAGGGGAAAATCAGGTAAGGAGGATTGAAACAGCTTGCTCAAAACAGTAATTTTCTGCTGACCTATGCAGCCTGTTGCATGCCAAAGGATATAAACTATAAAACCAGGATCACTCCTGTCTTCTACTACAAGGCAGAAGCAGCCCAGAAACATAACAAACCCTGAAGTGTCACTGTATCAGGGCATCACTGGCACAAGGACTAACACTTTCCCAAGGAAATTATATAGCAGGTTTCCTTAAAGTAGTTTTTACAGTACAGAGAAGGATTTTATTTTACATAGTCTAAGGACAGTACACCACTGCCCTTCATATTGCTCTCATTTGGTGAAAAAGAAACTGTACAACAGACTGCTGAGAACTTTCTTTCCCTTTCCTTCTTCAGGTATCCTTCGAAAGTGCCCTTCGATCACAAACTGGTGAGTCTTCACTTCACCTTCCGCACAGCGGGATCAAGCCAAAGGGCAGCTCCTCCACTCCTCCCGGACAGAGCAGTGCTGCCAAGTCAGCAGGGAGAGTGAGCTGGAGGGCCACCATGGGATGGGAATTTGTGACCTTCTGGCCCAGGGCTATGAATTTGACCAACTAAGCCATGCCCAGATGGACTCCCAGTTAATTTTTCACAGACCTTATTGAATCAGCAAGCCCCAGCTGCAGGTAAAAATACCCAAAGCATATTCCCAGGTATACCTTTAGCTTAGTTCATGTAGAGAGCCAAGTGCAGGTTGGGAAACCTTTCTTAACTTCATGAATGCTGATATTCTCAAGCTACTGACAGACAGATGATGCCTTCCACGGGTTGAATCATGGTTCCGAGAGTCCCATTTACACAGGGATCAGAAAAACCACACATGTAGAATGAAAAATCCACCACTTAATACCACTGTGAACACACCACTGTGTAGCAACAGACAGCCAAACAGGAATATACCTGCAGTGTCCTGCTGTGAGAGCTGTCACCCCAAGGTCTCATTGCTGATGCTATGTAAAACCACTGTAGATCAAAAGTGTGCTACGTACAGCACAGCAGCTACTTGCTGACAGCAATACAGCTCAGAATTATTCTTCTATAAAGTAGTGCCAGAACTCTCATCTCTTCATTCCTGGCTTGAGCTTTGCTTTCTCTGCAGCAAAGACTTATTCTTCTCTGCTTTTCCTCAGGAGGCACCTCACGCAAATCCTGAAGAACCTTTCCATACCACAGGCATGAAGACCACAGCGTGGCGAGTACAGAGGCAATGAAATGTCATATTTTCAACACTGCTCTTGATTTCTATTAAACCCACCAGTTCCAGGAGGACAGCAAGTTCTGAGGGGCATTATAAACAATGTCAGAGACAATCTGGAAAGGTCCTGCTAGAAAGTGCATTTTTTGAGAACTCAGAAAAAATTATAAAGGGCACTGAGTCAAGGTGAGCTGAGAAGTAAGTATGTAACCAGGAAAACTTGCCAATAAAAGGCACTCCTTCAGAACACAATGTTTTGTCTGACTGCTTTATCAGGAAATCAATTTACAACTGCTTATTATTACTCTGAACCAAGAATGACAGGAGTGCAAAGGCTCTAAATCAAGGAGAGGACAGTAGGCAGGGTACAGCACTCCTCATTCACTAAAGGTTTAAACATTTTTACTTTTGCATTTTAGAGAAATCCAGCCTGTTAGTTTCTTTCCTTAAGGGTGTTTTTTGTTTTGGTTTGCTTTTTAAGCAGTACAGTTTCTGCTACACACAGCTACCACAACCTTGAGCCAGTCATGCAATGCTCAGGAGCAGTCTGATCTATACAATGATCTTTTTCATGGCCATACCCCTTCAGACAGAGATGCCTAAAATTGCTGGTTTAGGACAAGCCTGTTGCAGAGAAGAGTAAGCATCTTAGACCTCAAAGCAAACGCTTTGGTTACAAAGACATCACAGATATACAGAGAAATTCATGTGGCACTTCCCAAGGTTTAGTTCAAACACGCAACATGCACCAGGTAGGTTAAAGGATCCAGCCTGGATAACAATCTACAGAGATTGACTTTAAACATAATTTGATCTACTTCAAATGTTACCACCATGCCCCTTAATTTTTGTTTTACCCCAGAAGAATACTTTCAGTTTTACATAAGAGTTCTCTCACAAAAGGAAAAAGCAATTCACCCTGCCTCAGCTTCTTTTCAGCAGCATGACCTCTGTGTCCATTTTCTCCTGTTACTCACCAGTGCCCAGGTCACCAGTATGGCCAAATTCACCATTCAGTTTTCACACACAGTTCTGCTTAAACATGGGCTTTTTGTTTCCCAGTACATTTTCTCTCATTACCCAGAGGGAGCACGGTGCTCCCAGTGTGCCCTGTGAAAACATGGACTCACTGCAGAGTCTCGACCTCTCCCAGAATGAGCAGGGAAATCCTGGGAAGTTGCTACACAGTGGCCTCCAATTCCAGATAGCTCCAAATCCACTTAAACATCTCTGTCAGTCTCAACCCTTTTCCTCCGTGCTTCAGCACATAAAAATCCTCTCTCTTCTTACTTGGGAGACTTAATATCAATTAGCTCTACTGTCAGGATGGGTCAATGTGTTTGCCTGTTACGTCTCACTTCCTACATTTCTTCAGTAGGTCCATATTGTTTTCCCAGTAGCAACACTGAACGACTCGCTCACCTCCTTGTGGGAATCCTTATGTGCTTCCAGTGTCTTCATAATGGTCAGCTCTGCGTAGTTCTTAAACCTTGCTGGCTGGTTCCGTAAGATCTCTCTCAGGACCCGCAGTGCCAGGGCTCTTATTGAATGCTGTATCAGGAGAAATCCACATTAGAAAAAGTCACTTCTCAAAACTGTAGTTTGAAGTAAATTCTCACGGCTCCTTACACCCCCAGAATTCTTTTATCACTCTACCAGCTCCAGTGGAGTGAGCAGTGTAATCAATACGACTAAAATTCAGGATTGGTCTCCTTGCTTGCTTTTGCACAAAAATTCAAATAAAATGATGGTTGTCACAGATACAAGAAAGCATCAGAATGACCCTATGTTGTTAAATTCCATGATCTTTTGGCAACGTACCCAAAGCAGCACACTGGCATTACATGAATCTATAAAGCAGCTCAGATTATATTTGTTTGCCCTTCTTTTTCTTAGCTTGGTGGATATTAACCTGGGCTCTATCCATGCAACTGAGCTGTTCCTCATGTACTAATGCAGTAAAATCGACTCTCTTCCTGTAAATCCTATGGAAATTACTTTCAAGAACAGTCATCCATTGTAGTCAACACTGCCCTATGTGTTAATCCTTTATATCAAAAGATCATTAGCAGAAGGGATTTATAACACCTGCCTCAATTTCATAACTGTTAAATTACGTTTTTGGCCTGTGGCCACCCCAAATAGATGTTATCATTTTAGCAGAGGAATACTTTACGATACGCTCAGCCTTTAAAGCATGTCCTTTGCTACTCATCCACAAAATTCATGCAGTAGCACAATTCACGTGCACTTAAAGCCACCATTTTTTTGATACATGTGTGATGATGCTACGAATAAATGTAGGAGTAGAGCAGCTCATGCCTATACTATGAACAACTGAGAACGTCAGCCACCTACACTGCTCCAGAGTTAAAATTTCTGGGAGCATGCAATATACTTTACACGGAGTACAAGAAATACAATGGATTTTGAATCAGAACAAACAAAAAGGAAGAACTGTAAGTGCTTTGAAGCCTAAATATTGTAACATTCAGATGGAAGATGGCTCTGATGCTCAGGGTGCTGAGCCTTTACTTCCCATTGTGCTGCAAGCTGAACAAACGGCCCCAAGTTGAAAAAGTAAGAGTCTAGCCTGTAAATTACCACTTTGATCAACTATCAAATACAAAGCTGTGGTGATAATTTTTTTTGTTTGGTTGGGTTTTTTTTAATACTTCAAAACAAGATCCTCTATAAAAGTAGTTTGTCTTTCATAACATTTTTGCAAGAGACAGACCCATCCCGTGAGATCTAGTAGCCTGGATCGTTAAACCACAGAGAGGAAAAAAGAAAATAGGGTACCTTTATTCCCCTTTTTTTTGGGGAATGGGCATGATATAGCCAAGAGCTTGTAACTTCATCCTAACTTGGAAGAGAACAATTTTGAAATCCTGAAAGTTCTTGTATAAGACTAGAAGAAAACCTTTCTGATTCTAGCTCAATTTTCTAGTTATTTGCTACTAACACTCTAGGGGAGGTGAAACTGGTCTGAAGTTAATCAATGAAAACACTGAAGATGAGAGCAGAGTTGCCAACCTGCAAAAGAAAAAACGAGCAGTGCAGCATCACTGACGAGATGCTGTACAAACGCAGCAGGTTTCATTTAAACCAGCGTGGAGGATCTATCCGTCTACACGAAACAACGTACAGGAGAGTCAAGACAAAAATCTACATCTCACATCTTTGTCTCCAAGCGTTTCCAGCAGCAAGAGCAGAATGGTTTTGAAATGTTCCTCCCAGACTCCGAGATTATCTTCCCTTGTGATCTTCAGCAGTTCCAGAAGAGCTCCTTTCCGATCTTCCACCCGCTCGTTGTGGTTGGAGAGCTCTTTCAGAAGATCAGCCACCAAATCTGAATGGTCAATGGGTACTTCTAGGACAAACGGCAGCAAATCATTTGGGGAAACGGGTAGAGATCAAAGACGCCAAGATTACTAACCCTCTACAGAACAAAGTGCACATAACATGAGGCCCCCCACCCCCCAAACACATCAAATCCCAGGTGGCCTCAGTCAAGCAAGGGAACCTGACAGTACATAATCTCACCCGAGTTCATAAAGGAGCTCATGAGTCTGCACATACCTTCTAATGAACCAGGAAGAGATGACGATTGAACGTCATCCAGTTCCAATAATTACAAGATGAGAACTGCCAGTTTTTCCCCAGACACACACCCACACCCAGCGATCACACGTATGACCTTTAGATCGCAGTACAGCGACTCATCAGTGTACTGCACAGGAATACAGCTGTGCACAGCACCACTTAAGTGAAATGCTCAGCAACGACGAGTGAGGTGTTTCAGTCAAAGATTGAAAGGGTCCGAACCAGCTTCCCTACAGATACCTTCTAGGCTCTTAAGGGACTAGGTTTGAGGGAAACACCAGGCAAAGAAACACTCAAGCTGCAGTACAACATTTTCCTCAATAACCACAAGTCAGGTTCTGGTGGTACATGAGAAGACAGAGTATTTCATGCCAAGCCTCGATTCAGGTGCAGAGGAATACACATGGGCAGGCATGTTATCTGCGAGCGCTACGTGTGCGCAAACACACCAGGAACAGGGCAAGCTGCCTGCAGTTTTGTGAGATACACTGAATACAAACCATCTCGAAGCTGATCCATGTCGTCATCGAACACTGCTTCCTTCAGGGCAGTCTTGTCGTAAGTGTTAATTGTGTCGGCATAAGGATAGGGGTTATATTCTCGAGCACGTGGCCCTGAAAAGGCGCGGGGAGGCTGGGTGTTGAGGAGGGAGGTTTTGTTATCTAGAGCCATCCTTCCGCCTTCTACAATGTCGCTGCCTCCACGGACATCACTGGTAGGCACAGCAAGGCCACCGTCTCGAGACACCTGGGGGATCAGACAGAAAAGACATGAGACTATTCAAATTCTGTGGAAGCTGTGGCTTTTTTTGGAGTCCACCCACCAACACAGAAATGCATAGAATTGTTTGCACATACATAATTCTTGAGTAAGGCAGATTACCACCTTTTTCCCTTATATTACTACAACTGTTCCAAAAATATCTCACAATTGTGGGACAAAAAGCTATGCTAAAGTTCCTAAATCTAATTTAATATTGCTAGAATGATCATAAGCTCTAGAACAGGACTAATTTGCTAAAAGTCAAGGAAGCAAAAGAACATCCTCCTTATGAAGCTTCACAACTCACCAATAGAGGAGACTGGATGATGCTTAACAAGCTAACATGAACAAACAATAGAAAGGTCCCAAAGAAAAATCTCAGACCAAGAATTTTTAGCTTTGAAGGCTAACAATCTGCTGACTCAACAGTGTTTGTTCAGATAGGAAGCAAAGCTGTCACAGAAACACAGAATATCTCAAGATGAAAGGGACCCACAAGGCTCATCGATTAAGACCTCTGTAAATTCTGAAGTACAGGCATTTAATGAAAAAAAAAGGCATATCACATGGTAGATAACTGTAACCATTTGTGCAGCCTAAGGTACCACACCAGTTGTGCACTCAAGAGTGATTATGGGCCCTTCCTATATATGAAGTAATAAGCTTGGGATGGAAACACCTCTGCATGTAACTAACATTTTCCGTTACAGACCTCATCACACACATTCCAAGAAAAAGCCACCACCGAGCCCCGCTGAGCCCGAGGAACACTAGTACCGTTTCCTTTGTACGTGAGGCTCCCACAGAAACCCAATAAGCACATTTCACGGGAGGCTAGAGTTCAAATGGACCACATAAGTGGGACCCCATGATTTAGGCATAAGCAGTTAGCAACCAATAAGGTGAAAACACACAAATACAGCAGGAATAAATGGATTTTGTACCCTAACAATCCAAACCCACGTTTGAACGCAATATTTTAACATTACACCTATCTGAATTGCATACTTACAATGTCACAGTCTTTCTTTCCATCACGTTTGATTGGCTCATTCAGGTCCTCTTGGCTACGGAAACTAAATTTTTCAATCGCTTCTGTGACTCCACGAAGAGAGCTGTAGATTTCATCAGAGTTTAGGTTCTCCGTGTCATAATCCAGCATACTAAAGACCAAACGTATATGAAACGTTACATATGAAATAGGAATCTGCTTCTGACTGTTAACAAAAACAACGTCAAGTCACAGATGATTTGGCGTACCCTTTCTAAGGGTGACTTGTAACAAAACATGGATGGAATCAAAGCAGACTTCGGGTCTGAGCCTCCCCTCAAATGGAGCTAAATGTAGAAAGAAGATCCACTGAAAATGGTGGCATTTTACTGCTGTGAGGGGAAATCAGGTCCACCGTTTGCTACATTCCACAGCTGTGAGTGTGCTAGCTTCTGTAAACCAAACCCGCCCCTATTCCCAGCATGGCAATGGTGTGATTTACAAAGGAAAATAAAGAAAATCAAACACTATGAGAACACAAAGGATTGTGACAGCTGGTAGAAGCGAAATCAATGAAATTTGTTTCATAACATATTGAACATATTCTACCAATGGATTCAGATGTGACAGATTTAAATGGAAAAGAAAATGTATCTCGATGTAAACCTTAGACTAACAGGTCTCATTTTCATTTAAAGAGTAGTAAAACCAAAACTACTGGCACAATGCCTTGATAAAAGATGCATTTTGGTATTGAGCCTAAGTTTGGGAATTCTTTCACTCAAATCTGATGCTTTCTTGCAGTCTGTCTGTTCCTCAGTAGCACAAAGCCACACAAGTTTTGGGATTCCTTGAGGAGTTATACAAAATTAAGTTTCATGAAAAATGCCTGGCATGCAAGGGCAGATGATACAAAAAGACATGGCTGAGAAGCTCCTACAAGCCTGAAAAAAATAAAAAGGCATTATTGGCAGGGCTTCGGTCTATCTAGGAGAAGTTGCGTTTGAATGACAATCAGTTTTCCAAGAGAGATTTAATGAAGAGACCCAGTAACTGAAAACAATTTCTCCTGGGGAGTCTCAGATTTTAGTAGAGCCAGAAGCAAATAAACCAAAAGAATTTGAGACATTTACATCAAGTTGTTTGTCAATAAATGGCAAGAAGTGGCTCCCTACAGGGGTGAATTACTATTTCTTAACATCTGGGGAAGGATGACAGTATGGACTTGGAGGAGGACAGATGAACAAAGAGCTGTGTTCCCCTTCCACAAAAGAAAGATTCCCTATGAGGTGGGGGGGTGGGGGGAAAAAAAAAAAAATCCCTTCTGAATCCTGGGTACACAGCTATCATGTTCAATAGAATTAAAAGTAAGATGTTAAATATCTAGAATATTTATCTTCTAGTACTTTTTTTTTCTGGAAGAAATTCAGGAACTTCAGACAGACGATAAGATTGGTGCTGCCCTACTCCTTCGGGATTAACACACTGAAAATAGCCATAATCCCTGGCTCCCAAGCAACGCACTCACTCCATGATCACACAAGCATCAGCACCATGTATTCAGGCAAAGAAACCAAAGAACAACTTCCCAACTTCAAAAAGCGTCTGTCAGGCCAGGAAGAGAGAGAAACCACTTAAAGAACAGACCAAGACCAGGACACAAAAGCTGTTTATAAACCTACAGAAGTCAAACCATTTAGGGCTTTTCAGACAGCTGAGTGACAGTAATGCACTGTGAGAGCTTTCCAGACAAAAGTGAAAGCAGTTTTTAGATTCTTTGAAAGTATCAGGCCGGGATAGGACAACCTTTGTTTCATGTGATCTCAAAAATATTAATTTTGAGCTGCATTACATTTAATTCCTAGATCTTAAGGGGTTTCTCATACACTATTTAAGTGAGCAATGAAACTGTCATTCGAGAAGGTATGCGTGTGACTGTATGTGTGTACCCACACCAAGAGATGACATGACCTCCCAAAGGTCACACAATGAAATTCATGGCAAAAACCCCAAGAAATAATCACAGATATACTGACACTAAATCTTCTGCTAAAATCATCGCTTCTTTCCTCAGGGATGATTCTTGCCTTACACTGCTACCAAAGAATAGATCAAAGTACAGACTCTGCAATACTAAAGGACTAAGGCAATTTCTCAACAAAGAGCCACCGATCTGATGCGTTTTTCGAAGCACAAAACCCCACTTTAATAAAAGTCTAATTAATCCAGTGATTTTGTATGTCAAGAGTAAGTCTGTGTAGGAGATCACATTATGGTTGAGTTCACACAGAGTTTTCGTTCATGTAGAACACACATCTACTGACAGTATGTGTGCTGGAATACTTCACAGACAACACGATGAGGGGGCAATAAAAAATAAAATGGAACTACACCCACCTTTCAGGGGAAAAAAAAAAAGGCACAAAGGGGGGAAAAAAAATTATGACCCATGCAGAAAATTAGAAGAAAGTCACAGGATGAATAAGAAGTGAGTAGAGATGAGCAGTGTTTAGGGATGTCACAACATTATTTTCCATCTTCTGCTGCACTAAAACAATGCAGCTCTCTGCAAGTTTATCAAGATTCAATTTGGTCATTTTCCAGTCTCACATGAAATACATTTTACTTCTATGAACTACTATTCAGTTTCCAATCCAAATTATGTGTAAGGAATCAACAGTTTAGCATCCTCAAGCAGTACACAGCAACCTACTTCCTTGCACTTTCAGGCACTGGGCTGGAATATACATCAAATTGTTCTAACCTTGGTGTCAGCTAATGAAAGGAGGAAAACCACTCCCAACTAGTTTAACTGCAAAAATCAACACGGATCTCTTCCACAGATATCTCAGTGTCCTAGAAGAATCATAACATTTATTTGATTCATAACGTTAATTAAGTTTTAATTCTTCAGGTATTCACAGAGGTATGGACTATGGGATTCTATTTTCTCTCTCAGATACCACAGATTCCCAGATTTTGACCCCTCAAAGAACAATTTGTTTGCTTTCCTTTCAACAGTTTTTCACTAAGAACTTTTTGCTTCAAGGAAAGACTATATATAGCTGTTCCTCAGGTAAGAGGTATATTTAAGTCAGGAGAAACCACATCTACAGACAGCCTGTTGGGAGGGTATAAACTTAAAAAAAAGTCCAAGGAATTTATCATAGATGTCTGATAAACTAAAATTTGTATTCAGAATGGTTGATTAAAAACCAGTATACCAATTAAAGATTGGTATGCAGACTGAAATAAAATGTGAGGGCACAGGAGGAGGAAGAGATGTCAAAATTAGCGATCAATAACCTCTGAATCTGGTAATAAGGACAATTTCAGTTTCAATAGTACCAAGACATTCCACAATCACACTGTGCAAGCAGCTGGGAAAGTCACATATGCAAGCTTCATCCTCACTGTGCTTTGGATATTCACTATGGCAGGTGTGAAATCACTAAGGAGTTGTACTTGTTTGTTTGAAAGTACTCGTGTGCCACTTGCGCGGTGTAGCCAGGTTGAAAGACCTTGCCCGTGCTATCATCATGTAACCAGTGCCTGCCAAAAGTGCTCAGCAACTGTGTTCTGCGTTGGAAACCAACTGTGCAATGTATACTCGTTCAGGAATCGGGCAGGGAGGAAGAGTCTGGAAAAATCCCCTTTTTTTTCCTCCACCTGCAAGCTGCGAGCAAGCGGCTGCCTGCTACCTCCACTCTCTGAAAGCTACCATCATCTTTTCCAACCACAGCCTCTGCAAATCATTTCCCACATTTGAACAAATCCCAATGTGAAAGGTAAATAATACTGTGACACCTCGGACAAGTTGGTTTAACAGGTAGCTTGTTACCTGGGAGAGTAAGAGCGTCTGAAAGTCTTGTGGGAAGGAGCAGTGGGGATGGAGTTAGGCTGAGAAAGGGGAGGGGGGTGCTTCGACAGCCCATCTGCACTCCAACCCCAGAACCGACTGCCGTGACCAGAGGAGAAACAAAGAGAGAAAAAACAGAGAAAGGAGAGGGAGAAAAACAAAAAAAGAAACTATAATCTGAGTGGCTTAGTGCTGTCATGCTGCCTTGGAGAGAGAGAAAAAAATTAATAGAAACAAAATTAAACAAGAATACTCCATTGAGCCCCATAAGTTATTGTTTTGGCCTTTATTATTAATTTCCTAACAAAATTATATGGTTCACACAAAAATAGTCCCTGCTTGTATTAACCAGTAGATTTTACAAATGGGCACAGCCTCTACAAACTCCTCTTAAAATGCTCTAAGTGGACAACTCCTGACCACACATCTGTATTCAAACTCTAAGCAGGTATTTGTGAGCAACAGGATTTCCCTGGAAGAAAGGAAAGTTGATGGGGTTTTTTACCAGACACCCAAAAGTAACTTGTCAAGTTTGGCTCTTGATGCCTCTATCAGAGCCTGCAACTGACCCCTACACAATCAGCCAACCTCTGATCTTAAGATCTGATCCTATTTTGCCAGATTCAAAGTGATCCCAAACACACAGCGAGTGAAAGCCGGTCTAGAGTGTAAACATATCGTGTAAACTGAGGACTTGGCCCAGGTCTCAGCAGACCAACCTGGAAAGACTGGATGAAACCAGCCTCTAAGTCGATCCAGGTCTCTCAAACTTCCACAGTCCCCTTCTCGTTACTGTTTCGTCCTGTGCCTTTGGGTCAAGGCATCCATCCCTTTGCCAATCTGTCTAACCCTTGCTTTTGTCTCAGTCCCTTCAGGGTACATGGATTTTCAAAATCATCTTCTAGATGAGAATATAGATGCTTGAAATGATGGAGTATTCAGGACACTGCTTTGTTTCTATTAAGTTTAAGCACACCGTCAGAAAGTCACATTCGTGTACACACAAGAGAAAGATACTGCGAGATCAGAAGCGGCAAACAAATCAAGAATTGCTCCAGTGCAAACAGCAGCAAAGCCAGTTGAAAACTCCCCTGAAGAGTGGCATCAAGAAATGCACTTGTTAACCAGCAATCAAGCCCCATAACTATTATGGAAATACACCAGGCACCAAGAGTGCTGATCTGAAGTTTCAGAGCTCAAGTCTCACCTACCTGCAAAGAGGCCACCAAACAACACAGACTTGTCCTTACTGTATAAGGTGGGTGGCTTATTTCAATTCTTTTTCCATGCCCTGCCTCGCTCAACTTAATACTGCAACTCTCAAATTCTGTTTTCAATGGTATTTTCTGTTGTCAGTGAAAAACAGGCATGTAAACTTACACAGCCAAGTAAAAGTGTTAGCCTTCTACTTTGATGCTTTTCCTCTAGAGATCTTTGAAGGACCAATTTTTTTTTAAGTAATTGGAACTACACATAAGTTTCTGGGCTACTAATAAAGGCAGAAAGAGTAGGGCAAAACTATTCATTTGATAATCTTCCGAACAGCCCTACAGAATTCTAGGTGAAAATTCACAACCTGAAAGTAACATATGAGTTTACACACGTTCATTTGCCATTCAGAACGGTATTCTTACACTGGAGGGATTCACAACTTACTCTTTTCCTTTTTGTCATACTAAATCATTTAATGAATCTCAGATTTTCTCTGTCCAACACAAACTCAAGCCATTCATCTGAGCATTGCCCAAGAAACATTCTTTCCTCTCACTCAGAGGACTGGTTTATTTCGTATTATTTTCAGTCTCCCCAAGTGCTCCCCACCCGCTCCTCTTCTTCAGAAAACACCTCTTTTCCCCCATAACTCTCCTACTCAAAAGCTAAAACTGTGAAAACAAAAAAATCCAAACAGGTACAAATGCAGAAGCAACTCACAGATGTGGTGGATATGTTCTAGTGATCATGAAGTAGAACTGGATGGAGCAAAGGAAAGCAGGAGAAGGAAGGACACTGCTCAAGGCCCTGAAAGCACGTTACCCTGCTGAAGACACTAATATCAGGGGATACTTAAGCAGATGTTATCATCTGTGATCTGGATAGGCAAATGAGCTGTTTGCATCGGCAAAGTCCAGTTCCACCAAAACATTCAAAATATATCCAGAGAGCTCAAATGCATGTACACAGATACACATACACACAAAATAAAAGCCATCTGTAGTTCAGTTGTGATGGCAATAATATGGGAGAAGTAATGAGGTGTAAGGGAAATGGCATACATACATATATACTACAGAAAGTCCATGTGAATGAAGCCTTGCTGATCAATATTGAGGACGTTGTCCAAAACCCATCAGTAATACGGGAGAGCAGCTGTGCTTAGCAGCATTTTTATATTCCTACAGGACCCAAACTATCCTTTCTACGCAGAACCCAGCCCCAAAGACATGTATGTCTCTAGATAAGACTCCTCCAATCTGTGCATCAAGGAAAAATTCAAATGAAAGTATAATCTCCAAAACCAAAGCTGGCATTAAGAACTGGAAATAATCATTCAACTGACTGCACTCAGGGTGCCTGTACAATACAGGTATGGACATGGTAAGCAGGGCCCACACATGGAGCACCCCAGGAAGCAGTGGGCATACACAACCTTGGTACAACCCTTAGGCACTGAGTCCCATAAAATCATAAAGCTGAGCCTAATTTCAGAGGAGGGCTACGTAGAGAACTGTGGGAATCTTTATCCCTTCAGACTGTCACTTGAATGACTTGGGTGTGCTCATTTTCCAAGTTTGTAGAGAGAAAAGTGGCATTTTACACCCTGATGAATGGCAAATGACAAGCATTTGTAATGGAAACATGAGACAGAAGCATCTATACCCACACCTGCAATACTGCAATGTACCCTGCTTCCCACAGTCTGTTAGCACAGCTTCCACGGCCTTTTTTCTGAAAGAAGGACGACCACACATACTCCTCAGAAACAGCTATATTTTCCCTTGTTCTGTAAGTCAGCACCACGCTCAAACTGTGCTACACAAGACGTTTTCAAGAAGGATGCAGTCCAGCAGAGCAGAAGTTACTGCCACTGATTTGCAGTACTTGCCACCACCTCTTCTACAGATGGTACAAATCTGCAGCTACTGTTACTGCTGAGGTCACTCACCAGAAAAAGCAGAACTTCACCCCCTGAGTATTTTTTAAAAGGGCTTTTACAGCAGCTTCCACCTCCATCTATGGTTGAAGAGTAACTTACATGTCACTCTTGAATAACTAAATCCAGCAAGGAAGCACAACATGCTTCTTGAAGAGACACCTACATTTTTGGATCAACATCTCCAAGAACTCCATAGAACACTGAAGGAATGATTGTTTTCTAATGAAAATTCCTAGCCCACTGCATCAGTGGCAGTTTTAGTCTTGACAACTTAATGGCAGAATGCTCTGGAATTACATGCATTCTCTAAATATTCCTTGAGAACCCATCACATGGGAAAAAACCCCTCTAGTTCCTAAACCCAAACTGCTAGAAAAAAACCAGCAACAAAGTATTAAGTGTACTCTGAATGCTTTAATCAATGTTTTGATGCGTGCATCCTGACATCAAGAGGTGAGAGGAATGCAAAGACGAACTGAAAAGCAATGAGTGAAGTGGCAAAACACAGTTGTGTCCCAATGGCAAAACCCAAAAAGCATGGTAAAAGGTAAGTGCCACATGCAAACGTGGCCAGCAAAGCCACAACGTAACCGCAGGGAGACGTATCTCAGTTTACAGTTTCCCATGACAGAAATCAGCGGGGCAACAATGCTCAAGCTAGTCAAAAAGGAAGCAACATCATTGGAACCATTCCCTGACACTCTACCGTGTAATTTCTTAATGAGACCTTTGTTGAAAAAAATCACAATAGGCAACTCGACCTTGGCTTGCAACCTCTCTGTCTAGTTTTGGATTACAACAGATTTAGGGGTCACAGAGATGTATTTAGATATCAAAAATTTTCCCATGTGCTCCTCATATGGTGCTGGAATTAGCATAGTTATTCATTAAAGGTTAAAAGCCTGTGTTTTTCCTGACACTTGGGAACTCACATGTCTACACACCCCTCCAGACAGGGTTTAGCAAGTCACAACAGGGCTGATCAACAGATTTCAGTGTAAATTATTCCACTGGACTACAAACTGCAGTACTTCAGTCCTCACCCAACACGCTTCCTTTCATCTGTTCCGTGACAAAGGGAAGTGACCTCCCATGGAGAGGGCAGGCAGACAACACCAGCAGTTTTTAAGCTTTTCCAGCATGAATCAAAGCTTGTCCAGGTAACTGGGCTCCAATATTTCTACAGTCCCAGAGCATACTATTTAAATTCCTATCTCCTCTGCTCTAAGGTTTATGGTGCAAACAGGTATATTTCCAATATCCAAGAGTCCATGTTTGCTCAACAAAAGGTTTTGGAGCAGACCAATATATTCTAGGGTAACATCTGCAGCTTCAGCAAGACACCTGGTTGCAACAGACCTGCTGCCCAAAGGATCAGGCTACTCATCCACTGGTGAGCAGCCAGGAGAGCGATTTGAGAGGTATTCAGCATTGAAACAGTCACCACCTCTGCTTGTTCTGCACCCTCACAAAGCATCAGAGGGGAAGAGGGGAACTGCTCTCAGCAGCACGAGCACTGTACTACAGTCAGATGAATTGCTTATCATAAGGGCACACCTTAAAAATAGACACCAACTGAAAGTCATCATATACTTTGTGATATCTGCAACCTCAACACAACCTCATTTCTAATGCTGCCATTTAATATTACCTTTACTGAACCCACACATGTGATTCTGCAGAAGGCCTAGTTGTAAAAGAAAATTTATATTATAAGAAAATACATTAAGATGACACAAAAAACGTGAGGACTGGAACACTGAAATCAATCACCATCCATGTATTATCATGTTCAAATGCTGTTTATTTGGAGCAATCTACTGTAAACTTTTGGTCTTGTTTTTGCTTTCAAAATGAGTCATTCTGCAAATGAACACTCAGTGTTGAAATCCTTTAATATTTTGCAAGTGGTTTAATTAGCCTGCCACATTACCTTGGAGACAGTCCACCATGGGAACAGTTGGTAGGTGAAGTTAAGGGGCTTGTTCTGCTGCTGGAGTGCCGGGAAGGAGTCCGACCAAGGGTATTGCTGGGGGAACCCTGGCACAGAAGCAGGGAGACAGGAATTAGGAACACGTTGCAGTGCACAGGCAGGAGTACATAACAACAAATCCAAATATTGCCTTTGTTTGCGCTAGACAAGCTTAGTGTAGTTTTGATTCTGGCTCTTGACCTAAAAATCTCCAGCCACAATTCATATATTCTTGAAGGTACTGCTCCAAGGACAAAGAAAGCACATGTGCACTTTTCTACAATCCACAGTACCTGCAATTTTAACTACACAACACGTACAGTCTGCAAATATTGCCAGGGGGATGGTTTATCAATCCACCAGCTACCCAGCTTCTCAGACACGATTTGCCAGGCTCTAAAGCACGCAGACCATGACCCTGGCGATTTAGAGATTTCATTATGCAGCTATTTCCCGCATTGTCTAAAGCCTTCTGATTGTGCTTGTTAAGAGCATAAGTAAGGAATCTAACTTATCATTTTTCCACTGGCCTGCACAATCATTTCTAATACAGCAAAACGAGTAGAAATTGCTCCCAGTTCTGACTATCCACTCAAAGTCGAAGGTACTAGAGAATCCAGTCTGTTTGCCTGGAAGCCTAATGCTGTAGTTCTAGCTTACACAAAGGTCTACTTGTCCCTATGGAAGTGCAAAGACAGGAGCATTCAAATCACAAGATCTCCACATAAAAAAGGCAAAACATACCCTAATTCTTGCTGCTCTGAGGGAAAAAAGAAGTTTAGAAGCACTCTTAAATCATCTACTAACAAGTATCTTCAGAGAAATAAAAACATATAAGAGCTTCATGTAAAACCAAAACCTAAGGTAATAGGTGTAGACTGAGGAGACCCTAAAGGTCACATCAAAGATCCCGCAAGCTTCTTACTAGACAATGTCTCTGTTCTTAAACCAGTTTCAATAGTAGTGGTAAGCCCAGGAAATCTGTGGTATCAGGATCTCTGTTTTAGCTAAAAGGTCGTTACTGGCAGGATTTTCAAAAGCATCACCAACTTGAAAGCACAAACCTCATCAACTTTCATGCACTCCTCTAGTATTTTCTTTTTTAATCTGTACTGGTTACGACTATATTAAATTTAAAAATAACTGAGTTTTCTGTTTTAACGGTCCCTGTGAAAGCAACATCAAACAGAAGCCTCTGTTGCCATATTGCTCCAAGACAACAGTTACAGATAATTCATGCTACTGAACATCTGCAACAGCTTATCAATGAGCTGCTGTCTTTGGGGCTCTGCTGTTCGCAAGGAGAAGGGCCTCTCACCACACTGGTGTTACTGGAGTTCTTGAGGTGGTTGTGCAGGAGCTTGGTAGCACCATCCTGGAATGTTTTTGGCAAGGCACCAAGTAACATGGTAAACTCGGGAGTGTTCAGTTCAAAGAGGGAAATCAGGACTATTTGTGCTGCCTGAAAAGAAGAAGAAAAGACATGACCATCAGTTTCATTCTTTGAAAACAGTATACATTCTGTTGGTAACGATCCTTACGGTAAACTGTTCTACTCAAAAAGAAGATTCCCATACTAGACAAATTTTCAACATTTTTTCCTTGTGATGTGTCATACAGAATAGCTAACTGCTATAGTTAGCTTTTTAGTTCCAACAGTTTACAATACACTTTTGCATTTATATCACTAACTTCCCAGATGTGAAGTGTACAGCTATTCACAGCTAGTGAGAGAGTCTTAACCATCGTCCTGTCTACCACATATTTCAGTTGAACAAGTTACTGCAAAAATTTACAGGAAACAAATAAAACCAGAAGCTCAGATAAGTGTGAAGAATCTAGGACTGCAATTTGTCATTCCCATGTTTTCTATTTTCAGTATACAAGGGACTAGCTCCCTCCCCAACCAGTCTCTCCTCTTCCTAAGCATCTAAACAGTTTGTTTCATCAGACAGACAATCCCTGCTTCTGTTTTCCCACCTCTCCTTGCAAGTCTCACCACTCTTTCAGCAACAGAAGACTGCATCTCAAGTGGAAGATCTACTGCGATGGTGAGGACCACCTCTCACACCCACGGACAGGCTAAACCCCACAAGATTCCGTAAATTTAATAAGTGAAACCAGGGTACCACTGAAACAATTGAGAACTTTACCATTAATTTCACTGGACAGGGTTTGCCCTGTCTGCCTGGAAGAGTAGCTGCCAGAGCAGGATCTCCAGTAACTCCATTAGCAAAGACACAGCTCTGCATACCCTGAACTAAAACAATGGGAATGGAAGCAGAATAAAACACAGAGTGCAGATCTGCATGAGTAATTAACACCACATGTTCCTAACCATACTTCTCCAGCAGCACACAACTCATGTGAATTGCACCAATTCTGGGGGTTTTTTTCCCCTTGTTTTTGCCTTGAAAACATTCAAAAACATTAAAATTGATTAAAAGAACAATACAAATGAAACAGTGATGAAGGACCTCTGATGGTCGGCAGCACCACCTTCTCCAGCAGGGGTGTAGCCATCGATATATCAACCTCCACAACATGTACCTGGATACAAAGCAATAGCTTAGGCTCACCAAGCAAGCAGCAAAGCTACGCATGCTCTTATTTCGGAGCAGCACACACATAGGCTTAGGAAGAACAGACACTTGTGTCTGACCCTGTCCGGAACTTCCTAAAGCTTCCTAAAAATGAAAAAGTACTATAAAGAGGGTGAAAATATAATTCATTGCTGTGGCGATAACTGTACATTCATTGTTCTCATCAATTCAAAGGAGGAATTTTTAGTAAGTAATGTGTTTGTAAAGTTGCAATAATTAAGTGTATCTGCAGTTTCCTGTGAAGTGGAATCCTTTAGCAGATGATGAACTTGGGTACACAAAAACCCTTTCATAGTGGAGGGAAATCACAGTACCTCATTGTTTCAGTTGCAATTCAAGCTATCCCTCTGCTATCAGCCCCAACTTGCAGTAACACAGCTTTGTATATTACAACATTTTCCATCCAGAAAGTTTGGTAAGTAACATCCTTTTCATACAGTCAACAAAGAAACCGAGGCACACAACACTCAACAGGCTTCCAGGGACTGCAGCAAACAAAGATCTTCAGACTCCTCCAGATGGGTCATGCAGCCTCCTGTCAAAACTCTCACTGACTTGAACTGAAACACAACACGTCATTATTCACTTCACACTAAAAAGCTAAGGATGAAAGAAGCAGGGAGATAATTTTCCTTGTGGCTTTCTTAACTCCATACTCTACCCTCCTCTGACATGAAGTTTTGGGCAATTCTGCCATGAAGCCTGCCTGGTATCCAACAAGGATGTGTATTTCTGTCCATTTAGATCCAAGAACTTAAGTTTTCACCAGCATAATATTTTCTGTAATAAAAATATTACTGCAAACAAGAGATCTTACAACAACAATCAGTGTGCTGAGCTGAATACAAAGTGACAAGTCATGCCGAAATTCATTCCCGTTTGTGAATGGCATGCATATTCCAGATGGTTAGGAAGTGGACATGCAGCTCTTGTGTCAGAACAAGCAGATTTCATTGAGATTAAAAAAAAAAAAAAAAAAAAAAAAACCCCAATCCAAAAAAACCCACAAAACCAAGGAAAATTGATCAAGAAGGCTTCCCAGGTTAAGATACTGCTCAGACCAGAATACCTGGAGATATCAACTGGTAAGTCAGGAGCTGCTCACAGTACAGTGAGGTGGGAAAGGATTTAAGATACCTTTGTCCCACATACTTCCCACCCATGGATTAGTAATAACATCACCCTTGGAGATCTATGTAAACAGAGCAAAGCAGGTGCAAGAGCAAACGCACTCTACAACGTGACATTCCAGAGGCACCTTCCTAGTGTGCCAGAAAGGTCCAAGACGCATCTCAGATGTGAGCAAAATCTTCACCAAAGCTCCATCAGAGACTTCATCCTGTGGCTTCGCTTTGAAGCGGAGCGTTACCCAATTGATACAGCCTGACCCTGACACACAAACTCTGATAGCACAGATGTCGTGCCACAGGACTTGGAGGGAAGTTTCAGCTCCCGTTAGTCACTTCAGTTTTGTTCCGCTTCTTTGTTTTGGCTTTAATGAAAACAGGACTGTGTCCACCCTCCCCCTCTTTGCACAAAATACAGCTCGTCTTTAGGAGTGTCTTCCAGTATTCTGTGTAGCCAGTGCTCTTTGGTAGCTTTGCTGCTGCCCGCAATTAGGTCACTGGGCTTTGAATTAAGTGCTGAACAGTCAATCACAATGCTTAATCTTACGTGGCCTGAAAGAGAGCAGACCTATAGTCTACGCTTTTTGAAATAAAGCCAAGTACTACTATATAGCCTGGGAGTGGTGCTCCAGTAAAGCTCAAAAGCAGCACTGAAGCTATGTGGATTAACCTTGGCTGTGTTCTTTTTAATTAGTCCTCAGGCATCCAACTACACTTGAAATCATAAAATGGTTTGGGTTGGAAGGGAACCTTTAAAGATCATCCAGTTCCAACCCCCCTGCCATGGGCAGGGACACCTTCCACTAGATCAGGTTGCTCAAAGCCTCATCCAGCCTGGCCTTGAACACTTCCAGGGATGGGGCATCCACAGTTTCTCTGGGCAACCTGTTCCAGTGCTTCACCACACTCTCTGGGAAGAACTTCTTCCTGATCCAATCTAATTCTACCCTCTCTCAGTTTAAACCAGCTACCCCCTGGAATCTGTCAGCCCCTTCAGGCACTGGAAGGCTGCAATAAGGTCTCCCCGGAGCCTTCTCTTCTCCAGGCTGAACAAGCCCAACTCTCTCAGCCTGTCCCCATAGCAGAGGGGCTTCTAGATTTATTTCAGGCAAAAGTAATTTCAAAGTTCAGCCATGAATTCCTACTTGCAATTTAACACATAAAAGGTCTTGGTCCCTGCTACCATGAAATCGAGAACACTTGCTGCTGACCTCAAAAGCTGGAAGGTCCACATTAGCTTGAAATCACGTTTATAACATGCTCCATGTTTCACTCTTGCAATACTTCCCAGTTCTAATACAGGTAATTTTATTTCAGTAATTAAAAGCATCAGGAGCACCATCCCTACACCTGTTAGATCTAGACACACTTGATAATCCTCTAAATTTCCTAAATTCCATGTATCTAGCATAAATTTATCTGGTCAAAGGACAACTTTTACAGATCATGTTTTTAAGAGTTTTAAAACAGTAGACTTTCAGCTTGTGACAAACCAGAGGACATTTTCATAATCTCAGAATGACTGGTCATTTCTTAAAATCTTGATCCTTCTTTCATTAGATTACTCAAGGAGTAGATAAAGTTAAAACAAGCAATAAAAAAAAAACCAACAACACTATTTCCGTACACAATGTACCAACATTCTCCATGCAACACTCATGCTTGATGATACATAGGTTGAAGAAAGAGCAATATCTGAATTTTCCCTTGCCTTTGTGTCCCTGCACCATTAGTGTGGAACACTAATCCATCTCCTTCCAGCGACGTAGACCCTATAGATTATCTAATCTTAAATGAAGCGGTTCTCTGCTGGCTTGAGCTGGAGAAACTCCAGTGACTTCAGAGCCTGACTACGCTAGTGGGGGGGTCTGGCTCCACATCAGGTTCTTGAATCATTTGCAAATTATCACTTATGTAACTTCATTATTTGCCTTATAACAATACAGCAAGGGATCAGGTTCCACAAGCCGCTGGCAACTCCCAGTCTCACACGGTCAGTGCAATCCATGCGGTCCAGTGTCAGCTGCTAAAGGGACACAAATGCCTTACCAGCTTTTGGTTTTCTGTTTTCACCTAGACAGCAGGTGTTGGCCAGATTTATAAAAATCTGTAACCTCAGCAACCTGGCTGAATTATAATAAAATCTTTCTGAAATACTTTAGGCTCATTAAGAAAAAATATCAAGGCTCATTGGAAAAATCCATTGATTTTAGGGAAGAATTGTGGTCAGTGAGCTAAGATGAATCCAACTGCCCTAGGATTGTTGCTGACACTGGTCCAATAGATGAAGCAGAATAAGCAGCCAGTTGCCTGAGCTGTATGAAAGCAGTTTTCAGCTTACTCGAACTTCTACTGGTGATGGGCTCATGACACTGTCAGCCCCATAAAAAGGGGAGGATCTCATACTCTGATTTTTTTTGAGGCACTACAACAAGAGAGATAACAGAAAAGCACAGCAAAGCCAAAAATTACTTCACAGGCAGACACACTTTTTTCAGGGTCTCAGTCAAGGTCTCTCTACACAGCTAAACAGTTGAGTTGTGACTGCAAACAAGATTAGTGTGATTGGTGCACACAGCTTTTAGTCTACCTGTTTACATTTCTCTTCCAAGTTTCCTTCACCGGGCCCTGAGGAAGCTGTAGTTGTCCTAGCTGGCAAATCCTCACCCACCCAACTATGCATGGTCTAGGTTTGACAAACAGGAAAGTTGATATCATTTAGAGAAAACATAGATTTCAACTAAATCATCTAAATAGTACACATGCTATATTTTTGCAGAAGAGTTTTCATCAGTTGCTTGCTTAATTTCAAATCACAAAAAGCATTAATATTTAACCAGAAGAGCATTTCTTTCAGCAGAGGGCAGCACTGACTCAAAATTAAATTCAGCCTTAACTCTCAGGCTTACAGATATTCGTCCCTTAGTGCTCCTAAGAGACTTTGCTTTGGCAACCTCATAACTGTCCCCATGACCACCTGAAAACCTCCGCTGAGGTGCAGAGGTTTGGCAGTGCTGCACCAGAGATGGCACCAGGGCTCACGCCTGGCCAGCCAGACGCAGGGGAATAGGTGCTTGCATCTGCCCACACCTACCCTTGCAGTTCAGAACGTGCAAACTCCTGACTCCAGTCTGGGTACCAGTGTGACAGACCAAACTGTCTAGAAATGCCTCCTATTATGTGGTCAGTCTGGGGAAGATCCACAGTAACGTCTCCTCGCTTTTGACAAACATAATCGTACCCTGTATGCATCATTCATTTCACCATCCAGTCTAAGGCAAATGTGGTTTTAGTAACTTAAGGCCTATTGGAACAGAGACACTCTCTCTCATGTCACTCTGAATCATACTAAGCTGCAGATCAAACACAGATCCACCGAGATTGAGAGGCAGCAACGACACATTAGGCAGCTTGCATTAGCACACATTGGCATAGGGCAATGCTTTGATTCTCTGACGAGCATAGCTGATGTTAAATGAGTTAATTCACATCTACTAACAGTCTTTGTGGGCCCTAAACAAGTGTTATTTAAGTGTATTTTCCAGCAGACAATTAAGTGTTAGCCTAACACTTAACAATCTACCAAACCAAACCTCCTGCTTGTTCCTTTTTCAGGTCTAGAATCAGATGAGCATGGCCATCCACATTACTGATATGGTAAGACGAAGCACAATGGCTTCATCGGTTCATACATACTTCAAGTATTTTAGCTTGAGCACAACTTTTTTAACACAGTTTTCCCAAAAGACTTCTAATAGAATATGCAGTTTACATCCACATCCTGAAAAGGAAGAACTTGTTTAACAGATTTAAATACATAATTCACGTACAGATTAAATCCACATTGCTATTGTGCTTTACTCAGTGTACATGATACACCATGAAAGGCTCCTACAAGTCTGGTTGCGTTACATGTGTCAAAGGCATCTTGCTGGCACTTGTTTGAAAGCTATGCAGCACTGAATCATCACACTTGGATTACTGTTCTATAAGAAACTGCAACTCATGCATTTGTGAACTGGGCACAGCAAAGAGCATGGCAAACACTCATTATTTCTGGAGAGCCAGATGTTACCTCAGAAGTCAGTCTGATGAAGGCTACTCTGAGTAACTTTGCTCCTTACTAAATGGCATCTGTTGTAAAAACAAGTTTAAGGACTAGAAACAAAAGTTACATTTTGTTAATTACTTAGAAACTTTTATTAGAAACCTGGCATGATTTAAGTCTGAATTCTGAGGGGGAAGTTCCCACATATAAGCTAAGAAAGAAAAAAAGCTACTGAAGATGGCTTGTAATGAAAACATGCACTTTAATCTGCACAGAGTTTCAAAATGCTAAGGTATGGCAGGGCTCATCCATCAGTGCTGAGAAAACAGCCTATGTTCTATTTATTGGATGGCTCTACAATGCATCATATACCTGTCACCTCTAATCTCGATTTTCAAAATAGATACATCACCTATACCTACGTAGGGGGGTGTATCTATATAAATGGCATGAACACACAAAATATGCACAGACCCATAAGCCTGAGTGTACACATCCTGTGAAGCAACATTCTTCTCATCTAGCATTATCACATGCTAGCTCTTACTGTTTCAAGCAAACTGAGGAAGTGTGCTTACATTACGAACTGCTTTCAAATCAAAGGATGCTAGAAGGTTGTATAAAGCAAGGAGATTAATTTTAAGGAAATCCACCACAGCATCATGTTTCCATCAAGCACATGATGATTTTCTGGCCATTAAGGTTAGGAAAAGCCATTTTCCTTACACTGCGTACACATTTGAGCTCTCATAGCTCTCCAGCATCAAATTCAAAACAAACAGAAAATGACGGCTACTATTTTGGAAACACAGCTAGGACACAGAGATCCTTTTTGTTCTAATAGCATTAAATCAAGTAAACACTAAAGTCCACCAAATGCCATTTTGATGTATTACACTATTTTTCCTAACACTGACTGTTTAAATGCCTGAAAGAAGTTCCTCTGTGCATTAAGGCCGAGTTTGACTTCTTTAGCTAAAAGGCTGACCTTAGCAGTATGGACAGAGCCCTGTTTAAGACTCCATAAGGCTGGAATTAAATCCTAAGGCCTGGTTTCTGGTAACTTGATTCTTCATGGAGTCCCTGAAAGGCACAAATCTGGTATAGGAATATTGCAAGAATGCTAGAGAAAGCTCTGACCCAGAAAGACAAGGGCCTGCAACTGGGGAATATTAAAACAATTTGTCATTCGAAAGCATTTCTGCAAACATCCTCTTTGCCAGTGCTACTGTAACAGCCCATGACCAACAGTTTTTATTGCCCAACACCAGTAAAGATGAGAGATGCCACTTCCACTCACTGGGAGTCTTTGGGAGTGCTTTTACAGTGAAGCTTCTGTCCCAGAGCTGCTCAGACTGATGCTAGATGGAAAATTAAAGCTCCAGGAGAGATTTTAGAGGTCTCACGGCATCACGTTGCGAAGGAGCTGTATTTAATTTCCTTAGAAGTATTTGCTTTCCCATCTACCACTGATCCTTCTGCAGACATCACAGCAGTATTTTACCCAAACATGCACTGGGCTTTATTGATAGATATGATTCCCTTATCAAAGTGACATAATTGATATTTATCAAGAAATTATATCTAGGACTACTAGCTGATGAAGTAAATACATCTTCATTGCCTGTTAGAGCATACGAAGAATTTGTTCAACCTGCAGCTTTCTCTCTGCAATCTTCCTTATCTTCTGGTATAATTCAGAAACAGTTTCTCAAGTCATCAGTTTTAAGAAAAAAATCTGATCCCGAACTTGTTTTCTTTACATACCTCTAGACTTCACCCACAAAAGAGGGCCCTACCCCAAGGCAGTCTGAGGGGGGACTTCACGGTCATGCAATCACAGGGACACAAGCACTCTCCTGGGCTCTTTGATTCATTGCAATGACTTTGGTTTCTTACCAAGACACATCCACTGTCTGCATTCAAGGGCAGCTTGGCCAAACTCAGTAACAAGTGGGACAGCTGAATGAAAAAGTTGTCCCAGTTACGTAAGTGGAAGGCACAACATGATGCATATGTGATACGAGGCTGCCCATAACATGCAAAAATGCATTCAGGCTTGTAAAGCAAAACTCCTGCAGGAATGTTTCATCAGCAGCGAAGCCAGTCAGGATATTTGGCATGTAGGAAAAAGTTCTTTTTCCCTGAGATTCGTAGTCCAAATGACAATCAGGCAATACAGATATCTTGTTATTCATCGTTCAGAGCAGAGCTTGGCTGATTAAATAGACAGTAGGCAACATCAATGGCCCTTCATCTTGGAAAGCCTTGTTCCCCTGCAGCCTGTACAAGCTCCTCCTAAATGCTAAGATCCTGTGAGCCCTCACTGACACCTCCATCACCTCAAATGCTGGGCACTCATGTTTAATAAAAGTTTCCATTCACCTGAGCCTTGGACAGGACAGCTTCTTTAGGCTTTGGTCAGATCAGAAGCCTCATTCTAATTTCCATTCTCAAAGTGATGGCTGTTTTCCAAGATCAAAGTATTTTCCCACACAGAGCTCAAGCCTGTCACCCAAATTCAATAAGCACTTTACCTACGTAACGATTGCACAATAACCTCGCTGGCAGCATTAGCGATAACATGGTGAAGGTGCTGACTTAATGTCCTCTGACCAGTCATCACAGTAGTTAGGTTGGCATTGTGTTACTTTTCTGTGGGGTAATTAACTGGCTTCTGTAAAATGATTTAACTGAATCAAACATTTTCCAGAGAAAATCAGAATTAATGACCTGTTACAGAGAGGAATAAACCAAGGCAGAGGAAAGCCAAGCACGTTGCGCAAGGTTAGATGATGCTGCAATCAAAAATAGAGCTCTGTTACCTAAAATCCTGATCTGTGCCCTGCCCATTGATATGTTCTGCTTGGGGAAAAAGCAGCAAGCCAGCTGTACGTGCGGAAATTACCAACAGGCTCTCTCCTTGCGCTGGAACCACATCCCATCCAGGTCTCCACGCAATGCTGCCTGACCTGTTCCCACCCACTGGCTTTTGTTCAGCACAGAGGACAAACGCCTTTCACCTTTCTTCTAGCACTGCTTGCAGGAAGTGAATCTTAACGTGAACGCAGGGAAAACACCCGTAAGTATTAACATTCTTTAAAACAAGACAAATATTTACCCGTAACATACTGCAGATCACATTATTTTAAACATAAAGCTTGAAAATAATTTTGACTGGTACATAGTTCATGGCTGCTATCAGCAACTTAAATGTTTTCTGCCCCGTGAGGGAATCACAACATTTCATCAATGACACACTAACATCCTCAAAGTACATCATGTATGGTCCTCAAAGTACATCATGTTTTTCTTGTGATAACAGAGCTTATGTTTAACTACAGATATCATTCCACGCAGGAACATAAACTGCTTTATGCATCACAGCATTTCCTTTGACTCAGTTTCTTTGTGATTTCACTAGCTATAAAACACGATCTGTGGTTCAACTGAGGTGTTAGACAGGTGACGTGTGCTCATTAAGCACACTCAATTAGTCATGGTAAGAATATGCAAAGTTTATTAATAAAAACTGTATCATTCAGTTTGAAAAAGGGTTTTGGACTAAATACCACGTTTTGTTCTATTTTCATGCGGTGCCTTCACACTACAGGGCTGGAGCCTCCATGACCATCACACAGTGAATAGTAGTAACGGACAGATGATCACTAATAAAAGGATAATCCCACTATTGACTGAAAATACAATCTACTTCTTGAACAGATCCCTTGATTGCTGCCATAGGAGCAGACCTGCGTGACTAATTGCCTTGTGCACACAGCAGCCACATCCTTTCCCCACGGACAGAGGTCATTTAACACTTCACCATCAGCATGAGCAAGCTTCTTGTACCTGTGTCTGCTGAAAGGTAAAAGCCAGGCAGAACAGCACGGCCGCACACACACAGATGCTACTAGCACTGAGATAGTGCTCAGTAACCCAAATCGGCGTAGGAACACATTGGCTGAGGAACTACACTTCTTGGGGGAGAGAGCCTCTGCCTCCGTGTGCAGCTGGGCACTGGCACTGCTGTCCCACCAACTCAGCTGCAGAGCTCTACATGGACTGAACTATGCCAGCCCGCGCTCCTCAGTATCAAAATAAAGCTTGCACGAGCTGAGTTATTGCACTGGGGGTCTCAAATCCAGATTATATTGAAAAATTACCTTATTTTAGTTTTTACAGGCCTCTGGTAGCACTTGGGTCATTTGAAGACTGAATTGCTTGTGCTCTCTCTCCCTCATAACCTCAACTGCTGTCTCAATTTTTAGGTTGTGACAATGTTTATAATGTACAGGCTGCTTTGCACTTAGAACACCTCAGATCTTGAAGGAGACTGTAATCCCTTCCACGAGGGGAAAGCCTTCTGATCCTTAAATGAATCATCTTGGTATTAGAAAGGGTCCTTTTTTTCCAGGTTGTAGTCTCCAAAAAAGGAGGACAATCTTTTAATTGTGTTCTTCAAAACATTTCAGTTGTCTGGGTTGGCCCTTGATAATCCAGTTCATTACTGCATAATGTATTTATTAGTCTCTTAACTACAGTCCTGACAGAGATTGCTTATAAATCCTTTGCTGCAGTGTTTCTTCTAAAGCCCGTGGTTAGTAATATGTACTATGTTCTTCAGAAAATCATAGTATGGCAACAGTATGATGAAATAAAGATGACCCGAGCACTCATTTTTAGTAGCTTCAGTTGGTTTAACTGTGTAATAATTTATTTGAAAGCTACAGACATCAGAGGGAAACCCAACCCACATGCAGGTTTAATAAAAAGAATTTAGATTCAGTAATCTCCTATCAGCCTCCAAGGCACTTGCCCAGGTACTGCTCAGGTGGAGCTCGCTGGAAGTTTTGGCAGAGTTCTGCACGTCTTTGAAACCGATAAATGGATGGACACTGCCCTGTGAACACCCACACCCCACAGCTAACAGCCACTCTCAGCGGCTGCAAACACTCCTCACTCCATACTGCATGCAGCAACCATGACCCCTAATGGTGGAATATTTATTCTGCTGAGTAATATGCAGAGATTTTGCTTTTTAATGTATACTGGTACTTAGATTAATTACAACTCCCTCTCACAGACCACCAGCACAGTAAACCGCTTGAGGTTTATCTGCATTATAACAGAGAAGCAGCTCCTTTGCCTGTTTAATTCTTTCTGACTTTATTCATGGAAACATCAGATCTGGAATATGCATTCCCATTTTAAGCCCAGGATTTAAAGTCACCCTTCTTTTCTGAGGCAGGCTTAATTTGCAGCATTTCAGTCACAGTGGTGCGAATAATCTCTGCAGAAAGTCTTCAGAAAAGAGGATGAGACATTTTTCTCTAGATCCAATCAGCTGTACGCCAGAAAGCAAACAGCATGCACCCAAAAAGCTTCTCTGAAGCCTTGTGTCAGCTACCCTATACATAGTGCTGCAGTTGCAGCACCTTTGATACCCAGTGCTCTTTTTATCAGAATCAAATAATCACTAATACAAAAAGAATTTTCTTCTTTCCAAAGTTATAAAATACTGCTATTCTAGTATTAATTCAACATTCTAAATGCACATAGAGCGTAAAAATCCCATATGATGTTTGCATTCTGAAATGCTTTAAAGTTGTGGGGTTTTTTTTAAACCCAAGTACATCAAAAACCCTTTAACTCCTACTGGAATCTATTTCTACATCTGGGCTGGGAAGAGAAGTTAATTTTGAGTTGCGTTACAGACGCCGGGAACACAAAACTAAGTCTCACTTTTCTCTTGGGAGAGATGAGTATCACTACCTGCCCCATTTTAGCTTGCCTGACACTTGCATCTACAGCAAGATAAAGAACAAGGTAACTTTATTACCCAGACCTGACCTAAATGTGTCAATTTTTTCCAGGTTGAGATAAACACACAGCTCTTAAAAGAAAAGAGTTGAGAGCCCCTGGCAGGTTACTGATTTGTTTACTTTCTTTTAACAATATTATAACACAGAAGCAGTGCTAGATTTCACTCGAGCCTGCAAAGCACAGAGTCTCCACCTAAATAAACAAAAACCTAGAGATATTTCCAGACTGCTCAAGAAAAAGCACATTTTCAAACTATGATCTCTTTTTGCATGGTAACATGAGTTATAGTCACACAGCTAAGTACCTACTGGGGAAAAAAAAAAATATATGAAGACATGCTTCAGAAATGGGTCTTTACTGAACTGGCAATTAGTTTGGACAGTATATTAAGTAAAAGCTGTTTGGTGTTTTTTTTGTTGTTTGGTTTTTTTTTTAATTAGAATCTAACCACTGATTTTTTCATTATCTTTATGACCATTATTTGTTGGATTTGGGTTTGGGGTTTTTTTTGGAACAGTAATTACTGCAAATACTTCATTCTCCTGTCTTACCTTTCTCACATCCGAGCTCTTTGGTTCTGTTGTCCAAGTTATAATCCTAGATACAGCAAGTCTTGTCTCACTGGAGTTCACAAAGTCTGTTGGATCCATCTGTCTTGCCAAGGACTCAATATACTTCAAGATAGCAACTTTCACCTGGGAAGTAGAAAGGGATTTCTTAATCTCATGAGCTGGCAAAGATGGACTTATCCCATAATAAACAGATACCACTACAGATTGACAAGACCTATGTCACACTGGGGAAAAAAATATCCCTGTGACACATCCCTATGCCATGGTTCAAAAAAATCAAGAGCAATTTCCTACCCAGGACAAATTGTGTGGTAAGAGTCCAGAATGATACCTCAGAACTGGCTTTAAACACATCTGCTTGTGCATCTACATAAGCAAATCAGTACTCCACCACGCTGTCTCCATCGACAGTTACTGTTCCAAATGTCAAACCATAGCTTTTGGTCTCAAACCAAAAGTCTCAAATGCCTGATGCTGGAGTCACAAAAGATGAAAATTTAAAAGAGTACGAAGAAAGAACACTCGAGCCATTTGGCAACCTGTATATTCCTGTCTCTGAAAGACAAACGTGTACGAATTCCAGAGTTTAGAGTGTTCCTACAGCCTCAAAACAGCAGCCTCCTGAAAAACAGTCTGCACAACAGTAGAATTCTTGGGAGAATTCAGTAACAGAAGACACGGGTGTTTGTTTCTCCAAACCCTACACTTCTTGTGTCTGATCTGTGCAAGAAGCTCTTAAGGTATGCTGAGCGTCCCAACTTCCCAGTTGCTCAGAATGGGCCGGGTCCCCTCGGTCCGGTACGGCCAGGTTTTCTTCCCACCAAGACCCGAGTGAAGAGGTGTTTTCCAGTTCTAAACTTACAGTGAGTTACCTCATCATGAGTTCGATGCTTTACAGTACGCCTAACACGG
Source organism: Eurypyga helias (assembly GCF_000690775.1). Classification (NCBI taxonomy): domain Eukaryota; kingdom Metazoa; phylum Chordata; class Aves; order Eurypygiformes; family Eurypygidae; genus Eurypyga; species Eurypyga helias. The sequence continues at coordinate 38,158 of NW_010263149.1, forward strand.
CAAGCTAAGGCAACCGTGTCGATACTCTCGCAAAAAGGCTTTTCATACTGACCTTCAGGTTTGGTGTTTGGGTCTGATCTACAATAAACCTCATCAAAATGTTAAATTGTTGATCAAATGGAAAAGAATCCCTGTTCAAAGAAAACAAAGGCAAAAATGTAATGCAGCATAATTTTTCAGGAGTAAATTCACTCTTTACATTAAAGGAACAACAGATTTCAGCACCTATCATTTTTCTTCTTAACTTTACCATCAACCAGAGCAACTCCAAATCTAAGGATAGCTAACTATTGATTTAATACTATCAAAAACTGCTGAATCAATACCTTCATACACTGTTACTCTATCTGCTCTCTGTACAGTGATGCAGCTTTGGGCACACCTGTCCGTTCCTCCATCTCATGCTGTGTTTTGTTCCTTTATCTCTTAACAGCAGACTGGTTCATCTTTTCTTCAGAGTTCATACCTGGATTTGATTTCTTTCCTCTTTTTCTATCCTCTATCCTATTTTCTCCTGGATTACTACTCCTTCTTAATTACCCCATTTCCAGAATAACCTGAACTTTATTGTAACAGTGTCCTGTGCTGGGCACCCTTAGAAAAGGACACTGGCTACAGAACTGGTGTGCACATCACAGTAGCAGTCAAGGTCTTATCCTGATTATTACTGTTCTTTGCTGTTTTAACACATGAAGGATGCTCTGAACTTTGTGGTAAAGCACCATTTATATTTTCAATACCGCAAAAATATAATCAAAAAGAAAATTTATATCAGAGTACTTGCACACCAAAAAACCCAACAAAATTAACAAAGTTAATCAGTTACACATTTTAAATGTCATGCTTTAAAGCGATCTATTTAGAAGAGAGGCAGACCTTTTTTAATTCAATGCTTGAAATACTGTGACATAACTTTGGTCTCCTTTATTCTGTTATCCATCAAGATTGAGGTCTCAAAATAGACAGCATTATTGAGTTTCTAAAATGTTCATGAGGTGCTTTCCTGTCATGCTGCAAAACCCTCCATACCACTCGCCATCCGGGTACTCTACCTGGTGACATCCAGAGCTTTTTGAACTTTTGCCTGCACAGACCCCAGCAAATCAGCTCCCATTTTCTTCAGCAACTGGGTCAAGAGAACAAAAAGCCAATCCTGCAAGTCATCTTTATGAATGATGATGAAATCAACCAGGGTTTCCAGAAACATGCTGAAGACCTATAAACAAAACAAGTGTCACAGAAAGGAAACCCCTGCTTTACATAAAAATAATCCAAGGGGATGGCGTTCTATGATTTGAGTTTCAGGATGATTTTGTTATAGACAGTTTCATGAATGAATGATTTTAGTGACTACATTCCTCTGAGGGGAAAAAACCAAACAAACGAGACACATCTAAAATGTGCTGTATTAAAATACCACATGAAACAAATGAAGGAAGGGGGTAGAATACACTTACTCTCTGTTGTGAATTCCACGGCAAAGCAGGCCATGCAACAAAACAAACCACTCGTTAGCACACGTAGTGATGAAGGCTGGCTCAGATGCAGTTTGTCAACAGATAAAAGATGCATTCATTGAAAGTTTACATTTTCTTAAAACAGAGTTTCTCCTCAGAGTTATTAAAACATTATATACTTTGGATAAGATCCACTTGCCTCCCTTATGAAAGTAGCGTGCTTATATGTAACAAAGTTAAGATATATTTAACACCACAACTAATGAGTTTGTAGCAGTAATTCCACAAAAGCAGCGCAGATGACAGATCACTGCGGCCACAGAGGACGTACTTGAGTCCAGTGTGCAATAAACACCTTACTCAGAAATATTTTACAGATAGCTACACCTTCAGCGTTTCCACAACACATACCAAGAGCCAAAACATTAAGACCTTAGAGGTACGAACTGCCGCTCCCAATGAGGCCTCTGGGACAGCTGGTCCAGACTGTAATTATGTCCCAAAACGCACACGTGGAGCAAGACCTGCGACAGGCAACCATGCCTGCCCAGGGGACTTCCACCTCACAACCATTTATCAGACTTGTTTACCAAGTGGTCTGAAGTACACATATTTATACAACTTATTATTTCTCCAACTGTATTTAATCCAACAGCAGATGGTTTTACCCAGCCGCTATTGATTGCCCTCAACCAGCAAAAACTTCCTCAGGAAAGGATGTGAAACTCCCCTTTTCCCCTCTCCCTCCTCCCACTTGCCTGCCAATAGCAGGTCACTGGGGGTGAACATGCCTGTGGGCCCTACCTCCCCATTCCCTAGCCCACTCCTTTTTAAGGGATGTCTGTAAATTCATGCCACGGTTGCAAAGAAGGCAAAGTGGCTATATTAAAGACATTAATTTATTTATGAAAACCAGAACAGTGTCTTGGTGAGACTCTACACTGCTCCCAGGTGTACAATACCCAAACCACAGTGACCACGATGCTGAATTACAGCTCATCACCCTCATGGACCTCACTTTGCTGCCTCTCACCATGACACTCCCTAGAGAAGTACGGATAAAACTGAACTTCTTGCTCCAGGGGCCAACACCTGAGAGGCATCAGGCTGCTCCTTGAGAAGCAAGGAGTGAGTAATTGCTAGCAACATAAGAGACTGAGACACATCCCTCCGTTGTAAAGCAGATAAAAATCAAGGAGACTTCCCCTGGCAGATGGCAGGGGTAGAAATACAAAACATTCCTCTTGGAACGGTATCAAATGTGCACACATGGTAATGTAAGAGAGCGAGCCAAGTCTTTGTGAACTTACCTTGCTGTGAGGGTCAGCAAACATGCGAGTAAATATTTCACATAGCCTTTTTAACTCCACTCGGCTAAAATACATAAATAAAACATGGTATTAATGCTGAAGCTCTTGTTGCAGCAAAACAAGCTAATAAATACTAAACAGCTGAAAGATCTAACCTTTATTTAGATGTTACTTAAGTCACATTTCTGAAAACCCTGTATCGAGGCAAAGCCTTAACTGGCATTTCAGTTTAACTGCTGGGATCCCAGCCTCACATTAAAAAAATCTAATAAGCATTTTTTAAAATCATAAACATTTTCTGCTGTTTCTATTTTCTTCTATATTCTGGATTGCAGAAGACAGAGTGAAACATGCACATTTGGGAGGTATTTATTTTCTGCCTGCATCAATGTCACTGACTCACCAAAACACAGGTCTTTTGCAGACTAGAAATAGGTTTCTCAAGACTGTTTTGTGTCAGGGAATTCAAATGTCCAAGTAAAATCGGAACTTTCACTTTGTTTGCGTATATACTAATCAAGTATTTTGGTCTAAATTCTCAGTTGCTGCAGTAAAATCAGTCTAGAATCACAGATTGTTAACAGATATCAGAACTCACTCCACAGTCTGAGAGCAGGCACATTTATACAAATACATAGAAATGGAAGACAGGTTAACAAGTGGGCAACCTAGTAAGTCAGAAGATAATTAAATCAAGACACAATCTAAGCTCCTATTTGTACAAGATTATTAGGTGCTCAGTAATGCTCTGTTCATGCCAGGGGAAAAAAGAATGATGTATGGGTCCCTTTTGTAAGGGTTTGAGTCAAACACAGAACTGTTTGGTGCCAAAGCTCTTATTTGCAATGTATTGAAAATACAAGTCTTCGTTTTCCTGCAAGGCAAACTGCCAAAGAACGCAGAAGTTTGGCTTGTTTAATGTGCTGTCGTGGTTTAACTCC
>NW_010263150.1:0-3084 GCF_000690775.1 Eurypyga helias
CTGGAGGCCGAAGGGCTGTCCTGGTGTGTCAGACCCCCCGGAGAGGGGCCATTTTACATCCAGCCCCTTACCAACCCCGCCTGAGCCCGGGGGAGCTGATAGCAGCATCGCCGGGGAGCAGAGCAGGGTGGCGGGGAGGAGGAAGTTCTGTGGCGCCTTCCTGAGAGGTTTCCCTTCTCCTTCCTCTGGAGCCAGTGGTGGGCCTGGAGCCCCCACAGCTGCTGCTTCCTCACTGGAGCCAGAGGTGGTCCCGCTGGAGCCAAAGGTGGTCCTGCTGGAGCCAGAGCTGGTCCTGCTGGAGCCAAAGGCGGTCCCACTGGACCCAAAGGTGGTCCCATTGGAGCCAGAGCTGGTCCCACTGGAGGCAAAGGTGGTCCTGCTGGAGCCAAAGGTGGTCCCACTGGAGCGAGAGGTGGTCCCACCATAGCCAAAGGTGGTCCCGCTGGAGCCAGAGGTGGTCCTGCTGGAGCCAGAGTTGGTCCCACTGGAGCCAAAGGTGGTCCCGCTGGAGCCAGAGGTGGTCCCACCGGAGCCAAATCCAGTCCCACAGGTGGGCTGTACCAGCCAAGCAAAGGGGCTCCTGGTGCCTTTTGCTCCGTGTACAGCCAGGGCTGCGGCCGAGCCTGCTGCACCCAGCGCTCAGCGATGTACGGCTTTACTGCCTTCCACTGGCACATTCTCCGTTTTGTAGAAAATCAGGTTTTACGCAGCCATTTGCTGTTATTCGAGGCCACTGAGGAGCGTAATTTGTCATTTCCCGCGATCCGTATTCCACACGGACTCTCTCCTCGGTGCTCGCAGTATCCTGTCTCATCAGACAGAGCAGGTGAGCTGAGCTGCGATGTTTAGATACACAAATTACGCTCTAATTTGTAAAGATGAGTGAAGTGTTTCCCGTTGTAATGATTAACAGTTGAGGGATGTGTTTTGTGGAGTTGGTTGGTAGCGGAGTGTGTGATTTAACGGAGCGAGCGGTGGTCTTTTTGCAAGAGAGCGGGGAGAAAATGAGCAACGCTCGTTTGGCAAGTGCCATTTTTAACTGTGACTCTTGACGAAGGTCGTTAGACCCTTGGGGAAACCAGAGGGAAGACTTCCCAGGGAACATGCTGACATTCTCAGCTTTGTCTCACAGAGCTGTCAGTCTGTGTGTGTTGAGTACTGCACACACGTACACGCGCTGGTGCTTTCCCATCAGATCTTGAGAGCATGAGAAAAAAATGCAAATGATGCCAAAACAGATATAAATGGAGAAAAACATCACCTTGGAAAGTATAGCCTTGGTCCAGCACGCCAAGCAGGCACATCCCTCAGTCTAAACAGGCTGCTGAGCCGTGCTCGAGTGAAATGTGATGTGTCACTGATCTGATGAACTCTTCCTTCCATTCTCTGTAAGTTTTCCAAGAATCTGAATTCTTTTTCCAAGAATCCATGGATTCAGGTGGATCTCTGTGGGATCAGCCGCCGCCTTCTGCAACCCATCCCACGGGTCGAAATCATACCCTGTCTTTCACAGAGGTTTACCTGTTCCTGGAATGATTTCCGGGCACTGCCAGGCTGGTTGGCATCGTGGGTAATAAATTAGCAAAATGCCTGTATTTTTTACTAGGAAAAAACCCCAAACATTTAATAAAAGTGTGCATTTATACAACAGAACCTCATTGCCCTGAAAGATGTGTTCACATCTCGTGACTGCAGCATTGTCTGGTGACATCAGTCCGTGGGGTGACCATTCCACTGCTACGTTTTTCCACCTCGCTGGCGAAGGAGGAGTCTCAGGCTTTTACTCAAACTGAGGTGGGAAGTAGAAAGTCCTTGCCGTGTTCTAAAAATGGGCTTATGGGTCATTAAAAATATTACGCTATTTTGGAACGGATCAAACTTTGGCCTACTTCCTCGCTGGTTAGTCAGGCCTGAAAACAGGCAACAGCTTAGTGCCGCCGCTTGGTGCAACCCTTCTCCTTTGTTTCACAAAATTAATTTGCTTCTTTTAAAGATCACAGAGCAAATTAGGGTGAGTGAGTGCACGGCACCCAGAAGAAATTGCCTCGGGTCAGCTATCAAAGCTGGGTTACTGTCACATACGTATGTCCCCGGGAGCTCGTGTAGTGGCGTGTAACGTATGAAGCGTAGGATTTAGCCCTGGGCAGAAGGTCAGCATAAGGCTATGCATCATTTAAGGCTCTTACTGAACCTGCTAAGTGGTGCATAGCCCTCGCAACCGCTGCTAGCTGCTGCATGCAGTGGTGTGATTTTTTGTGTAATATTTGGGTAGGCCTCAGGGACTCTGCTTTTCCCAAAATGAGGATTGTTAGTCTAAATCCTGATTGGCACAGTCAAGTCCAGTCAGCTCGAGGAAGGCTTGTGGTAGGTTACACCGATGTTTTCCTAAAATTCTTTGTGGTTGGCAGTTTCAGATGCTCAGCAGCCTGCTCCCCCCTTACAGTAAAGCCTTTAGAGATCTCTGCTCCCAGTCACTCATTTAAGCAGCACAGACTGGAACAGACTCTGTGAAATCTCTCGTTTCTCATCATGGCCCATGTTGTAATTGGAACGACCCACTCATCAAGAATTCGGTTTCAAAACCATAAAAGGGATTACAGGGGTTATATTTACTTCTTGGTCAGGATTTTCAAACTGGACATGAGATTCGTGAGAGGTCTTAAAGGGGCCTGATGGCCAGGAGGGGCTGAACCACTGTTAGGGGAGAAGGGACTCGTTTCCAGCACAGGCCAGGCTGAGATCATCAATGCCACCCTTTCAGACTGCACAGCAGTGGGTTAAACTGGAAAGAAAAGGATGATTTTGGTAGCCCTTTGGTTTTTTTAACTAGTAGGGCTAACACCCTTTCTGTTTGTCATTTGTTTTCTGACCTTTTATAGCTGATTTTCAGATTCCACTTACTGACATTTCTTTGTGACTCTGAATGCTGGGAACCTCCTGATAACTGAAAGCTGAGATGTTTCGGGCAGGCGGGCCTTTCCACAGAAAGCCACTAGGTATGAGAAGATCCACTACCAGATTACTAGCTTGTAAATGAGAAGAGAAGACGTCGTGTTGGGCCTGAAATCATAGAATCATAGAATG
>NW_010263151.1:0-218 GCF_000690775.1 Eurypyga helias
GATGAATCTTGGCACCGAGACCCTGATTTTCCACTGCTGCACGTGGCTGTGCGGCCCCGGCGCTGCCTGCGGAGCCCTCGGGGCAGCCGGGTGCCCCTTGGCCATCGCCCTGGGTGGGGGCGAGAGGCCAAGCAAACGCGGAGCCGCTCAGCCTCCCCTCGCCACGCTCGCACCCAGGAACAGGCGTCTTGGCCACAAGGACACCATTGTCTGTGCCG
>NW_010263151.1:322-803 GCF_000690775.1 Eurypyga helias
GCTGCTGCCAGCGCCGCACGCTCCGTGCGCCTCCTTGCTCCCAGCCCTGCATCTTGCCCTGGGATGGGTTGCCGCAGCCTTTCTTCTCCCTCCCTCCATCCTTCGGCTGAAGCTCGGTGTTTCCTGTACTCCGTTACTCCTCGTTTCCAAACGCTGGCTGGCTGCCGGGGCAGTGCAGGGAAGGCTCGGTGCTTCGAGCTGACCCAGCAAAGCCCCAAAACGGGTTAGCTACCATCTCCCCTCCAGTGTGGGATGAGAATGAGCCTCACCGGTCTGCAGGCAGCCCTGGCCTGGAGCTGCTCTCCCATCTGCTGTTACTTGGGCTGCAGGGATGGGGCAGAGGGCTGCAAGGGTCCAGCTGGAGCTAAAAAGGCAGGAATAGCATTAAAAATGCAGGGATGGTGTGAGGAGCAGCAGGGTGAAGACGGGGAGACTTGGCCTCACGCGCAGGCCAGGTCTCCCATCCCTGACGGGGCAGCCG
>NW_010263151.1:962-1195 GCF_000690775.1 Eurypyga helias
GCACCTCCTTGGCCTTGGCCTGGCTCAGCTCTGCATCGAGATCGGGGCTCAAAACCTGCCTTGCTCAGCACTGGCTCATCCCGGCCTCTGCTAACCCTGAAAATCCACCCGCTCACACCCAAACCCAGGAGACCGGCTGGATTGATGCCAAACCCCACAGGCTGAAGGGACTGGTGAGGGATGGAGGCAGAAGGGGACGTGCCCGTGGCTACCAGGCAAGGCAGTGGCAGAGG
>NW_010263151.1:1337-4965 GCF_000690775.1 Eurypyga helias
CTCTCCCCAGCTGCCTTCCCTCCCCGCTCGGCAACCTGGCTCTGCTAATTCGCTCTTGACTCACGCGGGGAAAGTGTTTTTCTAAAAGGCGAATTTCTTGCAAATGGCTGGAATTCCTCTCCGTCCCTTTCCAGGAGCCCTGGGGAGGCCGGAGAAGCAGCAGGCTCGGAGGGCAGCACTGCTCCCCGGGCAGCCCCCGGCCTCATCTCGCCCCCGCGGCGGAAGGGCAGGGATCTCGGCACTGGCCCTCCCAGGGCTGGAGCGCCCTGAAATTCCTCGTGGCAGCTTTGAGCGAGCACATCTGGTTTTAATAAATTATTTGCAGCTTGAACTTGCCTGACTTTCAAGGGCTGCGGAAGAGAAACCAGCAAAGAGCTCCAAGAGCCGCAGCACAGGGCACCCACAAAGGGACCCCCTTTGCAGTCCAGGGAGCCAGCAGGGTTGGGGGGGTATCTGGGGATGACCAAGCCCCCAGAGGGACCCCAGCAGCTGGCAAAGCCCTGTCTGCTCCTTGCAAGAGCAGAGGGGACAGTCAGTGTGGAGGCAGGGAAATGGCCCTTCTTTTTGTCTGGGTGTCGAGCAAAGCTGGGACTGATCTTCAATCCTGTGTTTCAGGTGAGGAGCAGGGGGAGCAAACTGCAGTGCAGGCGGGGGTGCCCCCCCAACAACCCCCCCTGCCTGGCGCAGCCCGTCCACCAGCACTGAGACCCCTCTCACGGCGCTGACCCCCATCTGCGCTGGGGAAAACCAAACCCTCGGGAGCATCAGCATCACCCAGGCACCCAACGGCCACCGACACACCTGGGGCCGTGGAGCAGCTGAGCCCCTGCACGGGGTCCCTGGGCTCGTCCTCGGAGGGAAGGGTGCAAATACAAACTGGTGCCTTGGGGACGAGTCCCCTGACGTACCCCCGTGTGAGTTCCCCACTGTGCTGGGGGACGTGTCAAGCCCCATATCGCAGTGAGGGAGCTGTGGACCACCCTGTGACGCAGGGGCTTTGGGGGAAAGCCCTCTCCATGGCTGGGGCTGTCCTGGCCATCTGAGGCAGGGAGAGCGACGTGGCCTTCCCCCGCTGCCGGCGTGGGGGAGAGGAGCCAGCAGACGCCGAGACGGCCTCTTCCCTAAGCAGTGACCTCAGCGCAGCGGCGCCTGCCAGGTGGGTGTTGATCTTGGCCTGACCGGTCCCATTCGGGGGCCAGGATGAGGCCGAGGCGGCGCGGACAGAGGGCTGAGCTCGCCAGGCCCCGGCTGCCATTGCCACAGCGAAGCAAAGTCCATGGCACTCCAGCCCTCCAGCAGCCTGGTGCTACAGACGCTGCTCTCGTCATCCCCAGGTCCCCAGGTCCTGTCCTCTAACACCTCTGTCACGAGCAGACACCAAATGTGCCCCATGTCAGCCCCAAACTCAGTAACTCGCAGGGTGTGTTGCTGCCATTGAGCCCCCCAGCTTCAAATTTGGGGTTTTCTTCCTCCCCAAATGGCTGGGTCCCACAGCTCCTCGGCAACATGTATTTTCCAACCTGTGGGTACCCCCCACCAGAGCGTTTTCTGCCAACGCTCCCCACCACGGCAGACCTGCAGCCAAAGGTGGGTGAGTGGCACAGATCCAGCTCTGGAGATGCTTTCTAGGTCCTTCTGCAGGGTGACTGTCACTCCAGCTGATGCACTTGCACCCTGTCCCACCGCAGCCTCTCTGCTGTGCCCATCCCCGTATGGTACATTGCTTTGGCCAAAAAAAATAGCATTTCTTTTTTTCAACTCGGACACGGATGCTCCGACTGCAGGAATCAGACACAGCCAGTGATGTCCCCAGCGCTGGGTAAGCCTGGGACGAGCCCGTCGCTCCCATCCCTCGCCCTGTGCAAGGAGCTCTCCCAAGAGCGTGGCCGGCAGCGCAGTCGGCTGTCCCCTGCACGCGGCCGCGTCCCCTCGTCTGGCAGCATCTCGTTAGGGCCAGGGAGGTCAGACAGCTTGGAAACCTCCCAGGGGAAGGGAAAAACGCATTTCCTCCCGATCTGCTCTGACGAGTAGCAACTCAACTGGTACTAAATCGGATTAGGAGGAGAGTAGGTGAGAAGCTGTTGGCCCCACGTTGGAAGAATTAATGATTAGGAAGTGCTAATTATCTTCTAATTACATGCAACATAGGGGCCTCCGAGGTATGGGATGAGCCAAGCCAGAAGGCAGCAATGCTCCGTGGATTCTGAAGTCTTTCAGCTCTGCTGTGCCCCCTCCTTTGGATGGGATTTGCCTCCTGGGAAAGGGATGTCAGGTTTGTCGGGGATGGATGGAGCGTCCCACGAGTGGGACTTCACAGCTCCATGGCCAGCCGCGGGTGTCTCGGTGGGTGGCATCCCCCAGGGGTGGCCTCCAGGGTTTAGGATGGGAGGGAGGACCTGGGCAATTCCTCCCGGCCGTCAGATTCGCTCCCATGGGGAGCCCCTGGTGTGTCCAGCCGACGAGGGCGAGCGAGGCTGCGCTCCCAGCGCTGCCTTAATTAAAACATAATCCCTGGCTTAAAAAAACCCAACAGCCCAGATGCTGATGTGCTTAATTGGCCCCCCTCGGAGGGTTTGCATCCCCAAAGCCGGTCCTGGCACCGGTCTGCAGGTCCTTCCTGCCTTGCTGGGAAACAACGGATTCATTTATTTGTGCAAGAACAGCCAAACAACACGTGGTGGGTTTACACGCGTCCCCCTGCGTCGTGCCATCTTGGGGCCAGATCCTGCTCCCTGCTCGAGGGAACGCTGCCGCTGTCTCGGCCTCATTAAAAGGATCATCTCGCCCGAATTTCGCACGGCAGAGCCTGGGTGTGGAGGTCTGACGTGCCACCCCCGCACTACCCAAATCCCTGGAGAGCTCGAGGAGGAGGTGACGCTCCCACATCCTCAGGGATGCTCCCATGCGATGGGCACTGCCGGCACCACCTTTTCCACGCCAGTGCAACCAAATCTTTGCACTGTGCCGCGTTGCCACGGGGAATGCTGAGACAGAAGTGGGACCCGTTCAGCCATCAGGCACAGGATGAGGTTGGTGCTTTCAGATGGGTCTGGGCACAGCCCTCCGGCGCAGGGACGCACCGCGGGTGCCAGCCTGCGCCCGTCCCCGGGGCTTCCCAGCAAAATCCTGAGCAAAGCAGTTTGATGGGCCCAACCCGGGTCCCACCGCACTTCCCGATGTTCCCACTCCCCAGCTCAAAGTTTTCTTGATGGATCCAGAAATGCAGGAGAACCGCGCTCAGCAGCCGCGCAGGGCAATACCCGGGTGTGCCGCTGCCCCACGGGGGTGTGTTTTTACCCCCCGTGCCTGTGCCCATGCAGCTCCTGTGGCAAACGGCTGAGAAAATGCCGATTTCCAGCACTTTCCACGTGTGCTGCCTTCTCTGGGTGGCTTTCAGGGGGCGGGCAGCCCTGCCTAGTGGGGAGGTGTAAAAACCAAAAAGTTTGAAAAATATTAAAAGTTTTTAAAAGCCCAAAATATTCAGCTCTTAAATATGGGATGTATCTACGTCGGATACTGTGTGATGCTCCCCATGCTCCCTGTCAGGGTACGGGGAAGCCAGAGCGCTGCACCCCAGCCCCACGGCTGCTCTCCGGGCAGTGGGTGGAGGGTGCAATGAGCTGTGTCT
>NW_010263152.1:0-16669 GCF_000690775.1 Eurypyga helias
ATTTTATATATTATAGATCTGACATGTCTGACTGTGAAGCTGAAGGTTCACTTCAGAGTAGTCTTCTGCAATGGATTTTTCCTTCAGTCTCTATGACTTTATAAGGGTAGTTGTCATTGAATTGCATTGGTCTTAAGTTCCATGTGCAATGGACTCTGCAGAGACCACTCTGAGATATGCACAAACCAAAACTTTGTATTTCCTTTTTTTTTTTTTTTAACTTGACTGTTAAGAGAGTGATCAGTGGTAATTACTAGCAATTATGTTTAAAATAATTCTGTTTTCTGAGGGAAATGTGGAAAAAACAACAGGGAAAAGCACCATCTTAGTTGTAGAAATTTGCAGTGTAGAAGTTTGCTTCAGAAGTAGGCTGCCTTGGCATCAGTGAGAAGAAGCAGGCCATTGCACAGTGCTACTCATCTAACCTATTTTAGACCCGCTTCCTTTAGCATCTGCTGCACACAAATACACTCTGGCTATATTTGGCACAGAATCACTTTCTCATATTGCTTGTGGCCTACAGGATACAAAGTGGTAAAAAAAATAGCCCTATCCTTCCCTCTTTTGATCTATTCTGTTGATGCTTCCTTGCCCAGTAATACCAGTGGATAGGGTGTAGCCTTTGCAATGCACAATCCTGCCTGGCAAGTCTTGGCCTGAACCCACCAAATCTGTTGATTTCATGTTTAGTTAAGTGAAGGTGACATTACGACTTGATGACTTCTGCTAACCATATTTTTCCAAATAACTTATGAACAGGCTTGAGCCTTTTAAGTTTTATTAAGAATTAATAATTCAAAGGGTGTTTCTTTTTGGCAGAGATCAGAACTGAAATAATTCATCACGAAAACAGAATTAATTGGTATATGGGCAGAATGTGAAGAATTCATTCTTGAAGGGGGTATGTGTTGGGGGTGGGAAGACTAATGGCCCTGGCTAACCTTCTTTATCAGCTCTCATAGCCAAGTAGGAAAGATGTCCAAGTCCGATTTCCTTCCTGTGCTCATTGATTATGCCATTGCCTTTTGAGCAGGTACAGATTTCCTGGAGGGATGGAGTTATCTCTTGATATGAGATTAATCCCTATCTCCTATTCCCTGCTGCAGGATTAGGTGTTTCTCACATTACCAAAAGAGTGGGAACATGAGTTTTGCCACCACCATATCAGAGGAGAGGAAACAAGGTGACAGAGGGAGGGGGAGTCTCTTGCTGTGTTCATGGCAGGTGTGAACAGCCTCAATGAATAGACTGGTTGTAGCCATGGATGAGGTTTGGAGTTTGAGCCTTGGGCTACACTGCTTTCATTAGCCCTGCACTGTCTGTACATACCTCCCAGCATGCGAATCACCATCCTGGTCCCATGCCATTGACTTAGGGGCTGTGTTTAGTCCTATTTAAGGTCAAGGGACAACATTTCTTAGAAATGTTAGAAAGAAGAACCAAAAGGAGGTGTTTCCACAGTTCTCAGGGAACGGTCCTAATACATGGTTTCATGATCAAGGACCATTTGTGGAAGCACAGAGATAAACACGAGTGTATGCATGCATGTGTGCGTGTGTGCACTTGTGTGTCTGTGTGCACAAAAGATTAACACAAGCTGTCTTCTTTTGTTGGCAGTCTAATCCTTCGGTACTTTCACACACGGTTGGGAGCAGAAGGTTCAAACTTCTTCAGGCTGGGGTGGGTCTGAACCAGTCTCACAGCTACCAGCAATATAATAAAAGATGTTTTCCCAGTTCTCATTTATTTTTTTTAAAAAGTGGCTGTGTATTGAGCATAAATATGCTCAGATTATTGCCTCTTTCAGGTCTCAGACATTATGTCTATAGGTCAACAGTGCTTAGGCAGGATCAACACTCAGTTGTCCTATTTAGGACATTGTGTATGTCTTTACCTACACAAGCGCTCCAAAGCCCAAACATTGATTTTTACATGCTTTTGGGATTTAATAGAGCTGGAATAATTCTCTGAAACCCAGAATCTTTAGTTGGTACTTATGCAGTCACAGTCAGTGCCTCAGTCTTGCGGGAAAAAGGAGGGAAAGCTTTTTCCTCCTCAATTCTAGGACTGTTCAGACTTGTATTAGTTTTGGTTTTTGTTCCACTCTTTTTGCTCTTTGCACTGACACACTCAACTACCCCACAAGAGCTATCTGGTTCCTCACCATTTGCCTTCAGTGGGCTATCTTTGGCAGAGGGTTTCTGCTAAGGCAACGAGGAAACTGTGGACGTGTTGAAGGAACTGTCTGTGATGGGAGCAGAGTCAAAGACAATTGAAGGGGGAGCTTGTGCAGAGACTTCATAGCCAAGTTTTGACAGTAAAAGTGGTTACAAGGTGGATTCTCTCCATCAGGCAGGGGAGTATCTCTCCACACAGGTGTGCATGTGCTAAAGAGAAAGGTGGTGGGTTTTTTTTGTGTGTTTTAGGCTGTTTGCACAGAAATTAGCATACCCATGGGGGCTGAGGCGTGTGGGGGAAAATTTTGGTCCTTTTCTCTTGTAGCCTGGTTGAGCAGGACCTGGAATAGAGGGTGGCCTGTATACATATATTGTATCATGGCTGAAGATTTTATAAACACAGCATAGCCAAAATCTGTGATCTAAGAAGACAGGTTCAGTGTGAAGCTCTTCACCTGCCAGCAGTAAAGTTTATAGGTTTCTTTTTCTTGGGTCAGTGGCTTTATTAAGACCTGAAATACTGCAGAGTGAGTGTTCTTTAACGTACTTCCAGCTGCTGGGGATATGCTTATTTCTAACAGACAGATTTTCAAGTAGGAGGGAAAATGCAAAGAGAAACTGAGGGAAAAAGTGATGAATAAGCCAGAAAAACAGTTAGATGTCCAACTTCCACTTTAGACACTTAAATCCTGCTGTAACTCCAAGACTCATGCTTGGATGAATCCTGGAGACATCCAGGCTTTTTTCAGTAAAATGTCTCCTTTCTTGCATACATACAAAGTCAGTAAAATATATCTTGTGCACACATACACAGCTCCCTACCATTCTTTAACAAATATTTTTTGGAGCAGGGTCTGAAGCCCAGATTTTTTAAGTTAATATATAGGCTACAACCCAAACCAGAACTTTTTATGAAGTAAGCTGGAGAAAGAGCCTCAGCCCACATTCACCCACAGAGCAAAGGTGACTCCTCCCTGGAGTGAAATAGTTTGATTCAGATTCTGGTTATAAATCAGGAAGACGAGGATGTATGGGACTTTTGTACACCAAATGACTGGTCTAATCTCTACCCTGCTGGTCATAATACAATTGTGTTATTTCTTGTGAGAAAGGCACAATCTGGGCTATGCACATAAATTCAGGTGAGTATTCAGTCATATAGCCAGAGGATGACTTAAACTACAGATGGAGTAAAGCAGCAGCAGAAGGCTGGAAACTCATAAAAAATCCAATGTTGACTCTACCCATTTTGTCTGCGGTAGAGCCCAGCCATCACGCTTTTCTTTTTCCTCTGCTTTGTGTCCAGTTCTGTTCTCAGCAGAGCAGCCCATTCATGTCTTTGAAATGACATCTTTCATTTGGTGCAGGCTGCTGAGAAGTCTCACATTGGTGCTGTGGGGTGGAGGGAGGCTATAGCTCCCTGATAGGATGGAAGGAGAAGACAAGTTCCATACAGCAGGCAGTGTTTTCTTAGACACTAACTTATGTATAGGGTCACTGGGCATTTTTTTCTGGGGCTAAGACTTCCACAGAAAGGCAAACTACTTATGGTTAAGGGGGTACAGTGCTTGATATTCAACATGAGAAGAAATGTTGCTTAGGATATATAAAAAACTTAAGTCAAACAAAACCCATCAGTAGTGAGGCATAGGACCCATGGAGGATCAATGCATTTGCTTTTATGATATATCCTTTATCAGCTTAGCAGCAGAGGAAAACAATTAAAAGCTCTAAAGCATGAGAAATCTACGGAATTGAAATGTTATATGCAAGGCACTAAATGAATTGTACACATGTATGTGAATTGTACATGAATTTGGGACTGAAGGGAATTCAAATCATACACAGGTTCTTTTAAAAGCTAGAGTGTGATATTTGTAAGATTTGTTCTAGGCACCTGTTTATCTTCTCAGCTGTTCACTAGCGGTATTCTATATCGGTATTTTGAAGGGCATGTCTCATATATAAATTCTTTGAGTAAAATCAAGTTAAATTAAAACTGTTCTGACAGTATTTAAAAATTGGACAAAAGCTTAACTAAGTACTTCCCATACAAACAGCATCCTCGGTGCTGGACTATGGTACTGGTATTTGCTGTTTGCCTTATATTACTTCTCCAGAGACTTAGATTTCCCTGGTGCTCTCTCCTCTGTTAACACAAATAAGGTTCCCTGCCTTCATTTGTTTGAAGAAGTCTTTCTTGGCCTTGAGGCTCTGCTCATTTAGAAAAAGTCTTTGTTAAGCATGGAGGCAGTTATGACTAAACTCAGTAGACAAGAGCATATATATTAACATATATAAAGCTTCTTTCTTGTTTCTTTCACTGTAAGCTCCTCAGCCTCTTTGGAATGGGAGTTTTTCACAAATGCTCAAACAAGAAGCCACATTCTCTGTCGACTCCTTCTGTGACATAAGAAAGGCTTTAACCTTTCTGTCTCTTAGTTTCCTCTTCTGTAAAACAAAGGTAGTAAAGTTTAGTTTTTTTCTCCCTAAGATTGTTCTGGGGTCTATAGTAATTTGCAGAACAATTTTAGTTCCCCCGAGCTACAAATATTTTGGCTAAAGGGGATGTGTGATTTTCAGAGGTGCTTGCCCAACAATTTCTACATCTTGGACTCCTGTGAGGTGTGTCAAGTTAAGTATCACACCACGGACACACATCGACATGCAAAACTTGTAAAAGATGCTGCTTTTGCCATTAATTTGGTGTTTGATTAGAAGCTATATCCAAATCAGTAAAAAATAGCAATCTTCTCCTGTATAAAAGAGAAAAGCATATTTCCATAATTATGGAAATCTTTCATTCTTTTGATATGGAAGACTTATTTTCTATTTAACAAATCCTCTGCAAAAACTATTTTGTCCTAGCACACACTAAACATTACAACCTTTCCTTCATAATGCATACACTACATGTACAGACAGTAATGCTCCAGCAAAGCTCTCGTTGGTAAGATACTGATTTTACTGCCTACACCCTGTAAGGGAGAAACCTCCATTAATAAGCAGCAAGCAAGAATCAGCCGTAGAGGAAATGGTTAAAAGAGGCAGAAGTGCTGTAAGACAGAATCAGAGAATGCACATAATCGCAGCTTGATGCAATTACTCTAACATGAATTTAAAATAAAATTAAAGTTAACAGTTTAAACTGATGTTTGAGGGGGTTTAAAAAGATTTAGTTTCCCTTGGAACCACTATGTTATTTGAGCCACTGTAATCTCAGAGCACAGTGCTCATAACTTCTCTCCAGCACTGTTACTACTAGATTATGCCCACAGGTTAAGTTACAAATGTCTAAAAGCCTTAAAATTATTAAACCTAGATTAAAGTGTTCAGAGAATATGGTGTTATTTTAGTCTCCTGCCATATCCTACATTTACTATAAAACTGTTATATTGGCATTCTAATAAAATGTCATAAAGCAAGTATGTAAGGAGGTGTTTTGGGTTTGTTGCAGTCCGATGGAAGCCAAGTTAACATGGCAACCAAAATGTGTAACAGAAACACTTAAATGTTTTTCATAAACTGCAAACCTTGTGAGAGCCAAAGAGTATGTTGACTACTGGGCAGCGCATTTACTGAAGATTACTGCCATGTATTCTTGATGCTTCACCTTAGACCATTACTACGCAACTCAAAACTTCATTATCTGAAGTGAATAACCTACTTTCTTTCAGTCACACTCTTATCCACTAGAGCCCACAGGTTTCCCTTTGACTCCAGCAGCCACGTTTAAAGAGGAAGGAATGATTTGTTCCTTGAATCTTGGGAGCAAAGTTGTTGCACTCTGACTGATACGTAGAAAGTTTAGAGCCAGAAGGGACCTATGAGATCCTCTGGGCTGTCTTACTTTTCTTAAGATCCCCCGCATCTTGAAGAATGTGGAACCACCTTATCCTGATGCCTACACAAGGGATATACAACATTAACACAGTCCATAATGTCTGTAATTCCTCATCTGCTGAATATGCTCCTGTTGTTTTTCCTATCTGTAATGCACTTGTTCTTTGTTCTGGTACACAGATGTTTCAAAGTTCTTCATTTAACTCAATTAAAGAAACAGAGTTTCATTATTAGACCTCAGTTGTTGTTCACAAAAATAGAAGTGTTCAATGATGTCTGGACTTTAGTTTAAAATTTTACTTCCTGGTGTATTCATGAGGAGGATAGATACAGACTATCTTGACTGGCAGCTCATCTCAATATTCCCATTTTTGACACCTGAATCAGCACTATTCTTGCTATCAAGGAATAAACAAGTTTACTCAGGCTCAATTATGAAAAAAAAAGAAAATATCTCAATAAAGTTCCTTTCACTTAATGAATTCCAGATGAATCCTTTAAAAATGCTTAGTGCAGTTACCTGCAAAAAGGCTGGATTTTTTCCTCAGTAGCAAAACTTCCACTGAGAGTGTGGGTAGCTAAATGAGTATATTCACATACAGTAGAGCAATACAGAGTAAGAAACTATATAGGTGTATGAAGGAAGAGTAGGGGAGGAAGACAGCTCTGTGAAAGAGAAATGCTAATACTCTCTGGGGAGGTATCTTGCATTTGTTCACCTTAACTGATTGGAGAGGAAAAGGCCATAAGCTACACTACTTTAAGAGTCAGTGTGGTCATTTATGGACCAATCAAAAGTACATACAATTAAAAAACCAAGACATACATCTGACCAGAGAATCAGACAATACCCTTTGCATTGGTCAGCAAGGTTTGGGCACTCTGGAGGAAAAAGTACAAAAAATATTACACAAGGGCAGACAACTTAGTGATCCATAACCAAAAATCCCGAGGAATAGGAGGCCTTGTGTGTCCCAACAATAATAGTAGTAATGATAATTAATTTAAGATAATAGATAATAAAAATTATTTAAAAATGCAACTCAGAGCAGACCACAATTTTAATTGAAGCTAATATGAATTTATTAAAATAGTTTTTACTGAAAAAGCACTTAGCAAAACATTAAAAAATATTTAAAACTTTTTCTTAGTGTATAGACCCCCTAGGAAAAAGAAAAACCCAACACCAACAAAAAAACCCCAATCCTACTAAACATTTAATTTTAAGACAATATTGAGAATTTGACAAACTTTCATTTTTTTGATTGAGGATACAGATCTTTCAAAGATAAAATCAAGTCATTTTTGGTTCAAATAAAATGGCGAATAACCAATTATCCACTGAAGACTGACAGCTTTCATTTCTGACACGATGAAAAAACTCAAAACTTTTAAATCAAAAGATGTTAAAACCGTTTGTTGACACAGTCTCAGTTGCACCTACAGATCTCAGCAGCACCAATGAAACTGAGGAGGTGAATATAGGCAAATAAATTCAAACTACCCATTTAACACTACCTAATTTGAGCAGACTTGCTCTCACTATGGGTGTACAGCTCCTGCTCCCTTACATCCTCTCTGTGTGATGACAGCTGAACTTCACCTGTCCTCAGAAACCTTAAGTGATGCACAGCAAGAAAGGTGCCATCACTGTGTAAGTCCAAAGACAAGACTGAAGGTAAGTAAAGCTTTGTTCAGGGCTTTTAAAACCTGAATGAATTAAATTTCAATTATTTGCAGCACAAAGCAGGAAAAAAGTATTAAACCAGCATCTGCAAGCCAATCACATCACCAAAACAGAAGTGGCTGTAACAATACTGCTAGAGGAAACACATTATAAAGGCAAGGGAGAGGCTTCTTCCTGTCAAATCTACTGTGTTTCCAATCAAGCAGTAGTGTGGATCGTTTGGAGTCCCATCTGCGCTTCATGTAGTTTCGTGAAAATGGAATGTGAAGTGTGCCGTTAAAGACGTGTAAGTCTTTACCAGAGAACTCCAGTTTGCTGGTACCGATGTGCCTTGTATGTCCTTTGGATCATTAAGGGTAAAAGTACATTGCATTTGAATGTCCTGTTCGGCTGGCTCAGAGACATCACTGTTTCTGTTGGTACAGCTGGCAGGGCTTCTGAGTCTCCTTGTTGTCAAAATATCTCCACTTCATGAACCATAAACCTCTCGGATATAGCCAGTAGAACTCACCATGAGATAAGTGATGATGCTTGAAATTCTTTTAGCACAAGACCTCATCGTTCCCAAGAGGGAAACAGTTATGGATCAAAGTATTTCCAACATTTTGCTAGTTCAAATCATAGACAGTGTAAGTGCCATAGAAGGAAAGAGAAGTGGTCCATGACATGTTGAACATTACAGTTGAGAGCACTTACAAAGTCTGGTGGTATGGGTAGTGGTGGCAGGTGAGAAGTGTTACTGTCATAGTTTGCAATCTTTGATTTTAAAATTTGATTAAAAATTGATTAAAAGGAAAACAGTTGCTGAATTTTCTATAAACCTCACAAGAAGTACTGATCAGTTTGGCATAGAACAGGGAAGAAAATTATTTTACCAAACATGACAAGTTTTTCTGCCTGCTTCAGGATGTAGTCAAACTCTTCAATGTTTCTGTAATTCAGATAATTTCCCCCCTGATCTCTAATAGACAAAAAATTCTTATGTGAATCATGTGGAACATGGATTTCCCCATATCCTTCAGGCTCCTCATGAGAGCGCTATTTACTTCAGATAAATTGTTAGGTTCCTAATGATAAGAAATTCCTTAACATGAATAAACTTTTAAAGAAACTCAGTGGATAGATTTTCATTTTGATATATCAGCATTTTCCAGCAGAACAAATCTAGCAAGGTGGAAAATTCTCAGTGTGTTTTCATATGGGTGTTTTGGATATTTGACATTAAACAAGATGAAGAGAGGTTGTCATGAAGGTGGTGTCTTGAAAACAAGATGCAGGAGATTTCAGCAATGTGTAATGAGTTTTCTTTATGCAGAGAAGCTGTGAAACACAGTGGTATTATTCTTTATGAGCCTAATATTAAGTATTGTCTTTGGAAAAGTGTAACTGAATACAAGGGTGCTGATAAAGGTCATTAATCCCACAATCTAGTTAATTTTCCCAGAGAATTGTCTTCTCCACAGAATAAGTCTGCTCTTCTTGGACCTGAAGACAGACTATATACCAGCCTTCACCCCACTGTGCAAACAACTTTTGATGCAGTAATAGGGCTTCAGTCATATTTTGAAGTAACAGAAATATAGTACAGCAAAATATGATTATAGAATCATACTGCTCAAAGACAGTTCAGGTATCCATCTAATGCATACCTCTGCCCAAAGCAGAATCACCTCTATCGATGGTACTCTCTAAGATCTCCAGTAATGGAGATTTCACAATCTTCTCTGAGTAAGAAACACCAACACAGTTAATTTTTTTGCTTCCACTGACACAAGGCTGTAAACATTGTCATATTTGTTGTGTAATGTAGGGAGAGATGTATCCCTTTCTGTTATGATCTGCATAAGGACCAATAGACCATGTTCTGAGTCCAGAACTTTGGAGGCAAGATTTTATTTGATGGCTCAGCACCCCCTTTGCAATATTACTTTGGGTAACTCTCTCTCTGCAGTGCTTTAATTTCCTCAGAAACATAATGAAAGTAGTACCTTCCTGTTCTACCAGGAAGTGCAAGAAGGACAAACATATTCAAAGATTGACCCATTACTGATGAATTTCCAGTAAAGTTCCAAGACCTGTCCTGTAAACTCAATCTTCCCATTGCTTATCAGGCCAGGACAGTGCCCAGAGTATCAACCTTTGAGATTCTTTGCTATTTGTCAACCTGGTTCTTTGGTCACACAGGAGACTGTTTTAGGCCAATGACTTCAAGATTTCCAGGCTACTTCCGTATGAATAAACTAAACTCACAAGGGCTTGAAAGCAAGCATTTTCCCATGAGCATATACACAAAACTTCTGGCATGTTCTCTCACCTGGTTCTGGCCCATACACATGAGCACTATCCCAAACAGTGACCAGGCACATGGTGAGGGGTTTCATCGGCCACAAGCTGGTTTCAACAGTATGTGTGGGACCAGTCAGTTTTGGGAATTCAGACTTACAGATGTGAACTTTATCAGGGCAATGGTAAAGACAACAAGCACTTTGCCATTTTAATTACCACTGGAGATATAGTCACAGGTCTGACAGCCAGGAAAAATCCAGCTTGACTCGGACTCAGGTACACTGGCAAATTAAACAAATGTCTGGGTTGCTGTAGCATCTTACTCTCTTCCAGCAGTTCTTTAGATTCTGCACTATGGTACGTAGCCAGTCAGGAGATGGGTGTCTCAGGGGGGTTGCCAAACACATGATGTGGGCTGTAGCTGGGTTAGTAGCTGTTACCAAATCACATTTCTAAGGTTAAGCAATGTAAATAGCAACTGTAGTTAGATAAGGGGAAAATCAGAACATAGCAATAGTCTTCAGCATGAGTGTTTCTAGCCTTGGTTCGAACCCAAACTGGCATGTTAGTTTTGAATTCTTCCATGAACAGAGACATTTCACAATAGATAAACCTATTATAATGTGGATACACTGCAGAGGGCCTTCCACATAGAAGTCCTGCCAACACCCTTCTATCTGAATGATACCAACTGAGATTCCTCCTCTCATATCAACTTTTAAAGCACTGCTTCATGAGGTCTCTCAGGTAACCAACTCCCAAACCACTTAGGTCTTTATAGGTTAAAAACAACACCTTGAACTCGGACCAGAAATTTATTGGCAGCCATTTCAGTTTTCAGAGACTGGTTCTTTTTATGTCCTCTCTGCATGATGCTCCACTTAATAAACAGGTGGTTGAATTGTGCACACTAGATTCAGTTGCCAAATGGCCTCAAGATGTAGCCTCACACGGAGTGCATTAGAGTAATCTAACCTTGTGGTAAGAAAAGTATGGATAACTTGAGCAGGGACCACATGTGACAGGAAAGGTTGTGCTCTTCTTGCCAAACACAGCAGGCTGGGCTGGCCGTATCTGCTACCACAGCATCAACAAGCTGCCCACGATCTTTCATGTGCTCCAGGACCTGACCGCTCAATGGGAAGCTGAACCTAAGTTCTGAAACAAGGCCCTTGGATTCTCCAGTGTTCTGGAGCAGGAGGCTGGAAATTATGTGACATATTCACTTAAATTGAATAATGGAAGTTTTCATGACTAAATGTAAAATGATCAATGTAGCCTGTAATATAGTCCTTGCGTTATTTATTCTGATACTAAATGTAATTTTATGCTGTTCCTACAATTTCCATGTGGAATGTGCTTACTATTTTGAATTCATAAGAGCACAAGTTCATCACTGAAGTGGGAACATGAGGTTTGGGAGAATGTGTGTGGGCTGCTGAGAATCAGGAGAATGGTGGGTGAAATGTGGTATTACAGCACTGACAGGCCATTCCTGACAAATCAGTCAGCAGTGAAACAGTTAAAAATGTAGACACCTTAACTATCACTTATATTCTCCACAGAAGTCTAAGTGAGGGGTTTATGTTGGAAATCAACATGGCATCGGTACACTTCTTCAACATTTTCTCCACTGCCTGAAAGCTGAAATCAGTATTTTAACACAATAACAAAGATCTACAGTGGTGGGAGAAATTAAAACTCTCCAGAAAACAATCTTAGGTAAGAATAATGAAATATCTAAACTGTAAATTATCATAAAGCTGTGAATCACATGATTGTCAGTATTAAAGAATGGTAAAATCCTGAAGTCAATGGGGTCCTCACTTCACCTTGCCCAATTCTTTGAAAGTATCTAACAAATTGTTCTTCATCTCATTCTCATGCATGTGTCAGCTTCTAATAGCAGCTTCCACTGGATTCTGGATATCTTAATTAAATAAGGATGTAAAAATAAATAGATTTCCACCAAACACAAGCTTAAACTCTCTCAAACACTGTGTTGTTGCAACATTTTAGCTTGTGTCAGGTTTTTTTTCAGGTTGTAGCAGCTGTTTATAAGGATACAAGCAGTTGTTCAAAACCTATTAAAAAAAGAGCTTCCTCATTCCCAAATCAGAGGGAATATTTTCTAAAGTATCTGCATGAAATAGGAACATATATTTTGTTTGCCTATGTAGTTTAAGTAGTCTGATGTCTATTCCTTATTGTCTTTACTGCTGTGTTTTGTATAGTGTATACTGCAGAGAACAGACATGCAAAATACAGCTTCTACTCTGTTTTAATCAAAGTACACTGAAAAGGAATGCTACTGTAAACACAATCAATAAAATCCTAGTAAGTTACTGATATTGTCAATTAACTGATTTTAGCCACAAGGAGAATGTAGAGTGGCTGAGGTCTGTGTTTGGCCAAGAAAACATTTATCCAAGGTATCTATACAGGTGCTACTGCTGCATTTTCTCTACTCTTCCTGAGAAAGCTCCTCCTTTGTAAGAAAGCTATTTTTGGACTGCTGAAGGTTCGCTCAACTTCTGTACCTGATCTTGGTGTGTATGGGGGCTGACTTTGCCATCAAGGGGGCTAACTGCAGGGTGCTTTGATAAACTCAGTTTATTCTTTTATTGTTTAAGTATTGTAGTGAAAACAGGATTTGCATGTCATTTTTATTATAATTTGGTTTCCTGTTCAGGATAAAATAGCTTTTGAAACTGCAGTTTATCCACTCGTGAACTAGAACAACGTCTTGTAAAACTGTGCTGGGTTTACGCTAGTTTCCCTTATTTGAAACATATGCAGAAGCTTATGGTTGTGATCTACGATTAATACTGTTATAGGCTGGGTTAAATCTAGTTGGAACTGCTGGGTGTGACCGTCACTCTTCATTTAAGATAGTAGAAACAGGCTCATTTATGATGTGATAGCAGTATTCAAACTGAAACAAAGGCACACCCAAGGCCACTAAGGAATTTGAACTATCTTGGAGGAAGGGTTTGCTGGATATTTTTTAGAAGAGTATGTGTGCACACGTATCTGTATGTCAGAGAAAAAGAAACAATCACAGTGCAGAGAAGCTCACATTATGAAGCTTTTCATGGCACAGCTAGGGTGAAAGATCCATTTCCATTTCTCTCCTGTCCTATCTGCTTTCTCCCTACCAAACACCCCCTCCACTCCCCTGGACTTGATTAGCTATCCACTTTGGCTATTTGAGCTATTTATGTGGCTGTTCTCTCAGGCATATCTGTATACTAGCTTGTTTTAAAGGAAAAAAAGGATTTCTTTATCTTCCCCTCCCCACTCCAAACCAAATAATTTCCCTGGCTGAGGGTGTTGCCATAGAAACAGCGGCACTGGCACACAGGGAATTTGCACTGGGGCAGAGAGGGAGCAGAGGGCTGGATGAGCTGCTGCAATCAGGAAGGGATAAGTTGAAGGATTCCTAAAGGAATCAGCACTAGAACTACACCTTTGGGGTAAAGCTGACCTTCATTTGAAATCCAAAGGAGCTACATTGGATGATTCAGGCACTTTAGCTGCCCTGGTAGCCTCCAGAAGCACCTAGAAGAAGCAGCCCCTGCATATGGGCTCTTCCTGGAGACAGATGAGTCTGGTTTGTTTATGCCTTCTATTATTTACTGCTTCCAGTGCACCTGGCTTCCTTCTGCTTTCTTCTCCCACACTGGTGTCTTCCATACCCAACACATCAGAACGCTTCTCTGTTCCCTTCTCTTCCCTGCCAGCACCAGCTTGGAGGTAGCAACCTCTGCTCTCCCTAAAAACATGTACCTGATGTGTCTCCCTCTCTGGATGACACTATAGAAAGGTCCTAGAAACCCTGATGATCTACAGACGGCTTAGGGGGACTGCTCACCAACTGCTCTCTGCAGTCGTTCAGGTGGGAGTACTTACTCCTTCCCTCACATCTCTTTGGTATCCAGAAAAGACAGACTTCACAGAGCCTTACAAGAACTCGGAATTGCATCAAAAATACTGAACTGTCACGAGTACCTTACTCTAACTAGTGGCCTTTCATTCAAGTAACAATGGGTAACATCTACACCTCACAGGTTCAGCCCTGCTGTTGGTAAGTGCCAGGAGGACCTGTAGAGAGTTCCCATTAGGGACAAGAAGAAAACTTGGTGACAGACGTCATCTTTGCTCTAAGCTGCGTTGGTCACTCTCAATTCGCTGTTGGAGTATTCATAAGAACCCTGTGTGCTGACTGGCAGGTCTACATGACAGAATCGACTTGTTTTGGATGATTGTCCATTTAGGCATCTGTCACTCTGGGTTTGTATTGTTTGCAATCATTTTAGAGCAAAATATTGTCCCCCAAAAAGTATGCATAACCATAGCCAACTTCTAAACTGGGCGTGCATCCATACCATGTGGCAAATGATTGGGAATATATCTCAGAAAATAACATTAATAGAGTAGAGCTATTAGTTTTAGACATTACAGTGTGAGAAGACTTGGTATGATTAGCTACATTGACTTAACAAATATACAATAAATCTTCCTCACATTATTTTTATTTCAACCAGAAAATTATTATAAAAATTCAATGCTTTCCAAGGACAGAGGAAACACAAGCCAAACCTTGTAAGTCATTTCAGTGATCAATTAACTCACAAAAGACTAAAATTTCCACTTCCTTTTGAGGCTGAATTCGACTGTATTCATTTTCAGTCACCAGTTCTGATAAATTGAAGAGCCTTTGCTATTGCGTTAATCCACTCATGTCAAACTTGACTCTTCCTAACAATCTCATTTACAGATAGTGGAGAGAGAGTGGGATTCCTAAGTCTTAGCTGTAAAATATCTTTTGCCATCCTATAATTTCATCCAGGTTCTTTCGCTATCCACAGTATGCTACAGGACTTGAGGTCCAACTCAGAGCACATTGTCCCATTAGTGGTTCTAGTCAACACATCCAGAGATAACGTAACGTTCTTTATCTTTTTCCAGTTTCCTCTCCTCATACATATAAGAACTGTATTACCCTTTTTGTTTCAGTGCTATATTGGGAATTTGAGCTCAGCTGTTTATCCTTTAAAACTCACAAGCTGTTCACAGAGGGACTTCTTTTCTAGTCTGTAAATACGGTCTGCTTATACTAGAAATCATTTCAGTTGCCTGCAGCTGACCAAAAAATCAAAATTCTTCAATGTATCTGATTTATTCTCTTTGTTATTATGCATTCTTTCCTGTTTAGGTAATTTCTAAATATTGTATATAACAATTCTGTGTCTTCCTCCAGTTAATCAATAAAAACATTAAGTAGCAGATGTCTGTGAATTAAAGCATCTCCATTAGAGATGTCTGACAAGTGATTCCTTGTTCACAATTCCATATGGTTCCTTACCCAGTACTTCATTTAATGGAGCAATACTCTGAATCTACAGCATATATGTTTCTCAGTCAGAGTAAAAGAAGATGTCAAGTCAGATACCCTACATAAATCTATAATATCATCATTATAATCACTGACATGTTTAGTTTCTTCAAAGGTGTGAAAGTACAGACACTATATGAAAAAAACAGACAAGGTCTGTTGTCATTACTTTTTCATTCTGATATTCATTATGTTGGTCTTTAATTCTTTATTAAAGAAATTACTAATGACCCATTACATTATTTTGCCAGGGACTAATGCCAAAGCTGGCATTTTTATAGTTTGCCTTTCACAATATGACCACAGCTACCCCTCTACACTTTCTTCAGTGTTTCAGACAGCTCACATGCTTCCTCTCTTCCCACTTGCAGAGGCAGAAATCCTCACCTATTGACTTAACAGCCTCCTGCTTTGCTGCAGAACTGGAAATATTTTCAGCACTGTCCTTTGATAAGAATGTGTCCTTCATCTGTGTCCTGCATAAAAATCAAAAATACCCATTGAACACTGTTTCCCTCGTGTCTTTAGTAGCAGTTGGAATAATATTTCCAACTGTGTAATGGCATGGATACTCAAAGGTTTTCTTTGGTGATATTACACTTCTCTGCTTTGGCAAAGTATTCCTCCTTGCATATTTTGTCTTCTTTCATAATTTTGGCCACAGTTCCTTGTCTAATACTATGCTTTGCTGCTGTCTTTCACTCTATTCCTCTTCCGTCTACAGAAATTCTAATGTTCATATTTGCTATCATTTCTCCCCCTTATTAGGTTATTTTACTTTTTCACAATTACCATCTTATAATTCTAGGGTTGTGAATCTGGGATAAGTGAGATAAAACCTTTTTCAACACTTCTTCATTAGCTCTTTGGTTTTTTTACCACTATTTTCTACAGGCAATTTACAGTCCTCATTCTTGTCAACTCTGTGAAATTAACTCTCCTGAAACACTAGTCTGTAGCCACATCCTCAATGAAAGAATATTTACTTCAAGGCAATTATTAGATTTCACCTCTACCATGACTTGTTTGGTTTATGTCAACATGACAACTAGGTAATTTCTTTTTGTTGGCTGCAAGATTTTTCAAATCGTTACATCTTACTTTCAAAAATTTTGAGGGTTTTAAACAGACCGTATGAGGTTTCCAGTAAAAGTGTTAAAGTTCTCTAGGATAATGTAACTTACTTTTTTTCTGGCACATAATAGATCATAAACCAATCACTCATTCCTACGTGGATTGTGTACTACACACTGTGATTTTCCTGTTGTTGTGGTTTAA